>NW_012106686.1:1189598-1210742 GCF_000951045.1 Mandrillus leucophaeus | reverse complement strand
AAAGAAAGAAAGAAAAGAAAAGAAAAGAAAAGAAAAGAAAAGAAAAGAAAAGAAAAGAAAAGAAAAGAAAAGAAAAGAAAAGAAAAGAAAAGAAAAAAGAAATTTAGGAACATTCAGGGCCGGGCGTGGTGGCTTACGCCTGTAATCCCAGCACTTTGGGAGGCCGAGGCAGGCAGATCACGAGGTCAGGAGATCAAGACCACGGTGAAAGCCCGTCTCTACTAAAAACACAATAAATTAGCCAGGTGCGGTGGTGGGTGCCTGTAGTCCCAGCTACTCAGGAGGCTGAGGCAGGAGAATGGCGTGAACCCGGAAGGTGGAGTTTGAAGTGAGCCAAGATCGCGCCACTGCACTCCAGCCTGGGCGACAGAGTGAGACTGCATCTCAAAAAATAAAAACAAAACAAAAAAAAACATTCAGGGTTGGGTGGGAGCAATAGCTCACGTCTGTAAATCCCAGTGCTTTTGGGAGGCCAAGGTGGGAGGATTGCTTGAGCCCAGGAGTTCAAGGCTGCAATAAGCTATGATCGCGCCACTGCACTCCAGCCTGGAAAACAGAGGAAGATCCTGTCTCCAAAATAAAAAAAAAGAATAATATTCAGCACAAACTGTTTCAAGTTTTCTCACCTCTAATAAACAGACTCTCTTACAGTATACATATAAAAAATATGAATGCTCCTATTATATTGTTTTCTGGCCATTTTTACAGTTATTTTCTTGACTAAATAGTTTTTCTGTTGTTGTTGTTTTTGTTTGTTTGTTTTTGAGACAGAGCCTCACTCCGTTACCCAGTCTGGAGTGCAGTGCCACAATCTCTGCTCACTGCAACCTCCACCTCCCGGATTCAAGTGATTCTTGTGCCTCAGCCTCCCAAGTAGCTGGAATTACAGGCACACACCATCATGCCCAACTAATTTCAGTATTTTTATTAGAGACGGGGTTTCGCCACGTTGGCCAGGCTGGTCTCAAACTCCTGACCTCACGTGATCTGCTCACCGTGGCCTCCCATAGTGGTGGTATTACAGGTGTGAGCCACTCTGCCAGGTCAACTGAAAAGTCTTTATCACGGTCTCTACTTAACATCTTCCTTAACCTCCCCACAATCTGATTTGTATTACCATTCTTTGTGTACTGAAACTGCTTTAATGTGGACAGTGACCCTCACACCACCAAGCCAAAAGATTCTTTCTCTATTCTCATTCTCCTCAAACTTTGTATTGGACTATGTCCACCTCTGTGCCCTTCTTCCTGAAACCTCCTTGGGTACCTAGAAGCAACACTACCCTGAATCTTCCTATTCCTCTCTCTCTCTCTCTCTCTCTCTGACCTTTCCCTTAGAAAATCTCTTCCTTTGGATTCTGAGACTTAAACTTTTCTATCTTCCTTTTACCTCTCCTACTGTTCCTTTAATAGTACCTTTTTCACTTCTACCCCTGAAAGGTAGGAACCCCAAAAGTTTAAGTTGAGTCCATTGTTCTTCTCTTTTTTTCTTTTTTTGAGACAGAGGCTCTATCACCCAGACTGGAGTGAAGTGGCACAATCACAGCTCACTGCAGCCTCAATCTCCCAAGCTCAAGCAATCCTCCCCACTCAAACTCCCAGGTAGCTGGGATTACATGAGTGCCTCCACCAAGCCTGGATAATTTTTTTTTTTTTTTTTTAAAGAAATGGAGTCTCACTATAATTGCCCAAGATGGTCCTGAACTCCTGGGCCCAAGCTATCTTCCAGCCTCGGACTCCCAAATTTTGGGGATTACAGGCGTGAGCCACTGCACCGAGCTCTTTTTTATATTCCAATAGGGTCAGGCACAGTGGCTCATGCCTATAATCCCAGCACTTTGGGAAGCCGAAACAGGTGAATTGCTTGAGGCCAGGAGCTCAAGACCAGCCTGGTCAATATGGTGAAACCCCACCTCTACCAAAAAATACAATAATTAGCCAGGCATGGTGGCACGTGCCTGTAGTCCCAGCTACTCAAAAGGCTAAGGTAAGAGAATCGCTTGGACCCAGGAGACAGAGGTTGCGGTGAGCCAAGATCGTGCCACTGCACTACAGCCTGGGTGACAGAGTGAGACCCCTGTCTCAAAATAAAAATAAAAATAAAATAGATTCTTACAGTCTCTTTTAAGGTTCATTCATCCAATAAGCATTTATTGAGCATCTACCATCAACCAGGTTCTGTTTGGGTTGCTTAAAATAGATTAGTGAACAAAACAGACCAAAAAAAATCCTCATATAGTGAAATAATTCTGTGCTACCAAGGACACTCAAAACTATCTTCCCCTAAATACTATTTTAAACACATCACTCTCATGGCTTAAAAACAACAATAACAACCTTGCAATGATTCCCCTCTTATCAGTCACGTCTAATTTTCTATGCCTTAGTTCAAAACACTTGATAATCATTTTCTATTGTATCCATACAGGTTCATTTTCCATTACTCTCTGATTCAAGGGAATTCCAGGCAGGCCAATCTTCTGATTACCCCTCAAACACATTCCTTATATTTCTATGTGGTCAAGTGACTACTGAAAATGTATATTTAGTACTTAGAAATTTTTTTACAAGTGTACTGAATTAATAGAGAAATTCAAAGATGAATGTTTTTGATTCCTTCAAATGCATAAAAATAGCAAACACTTATACAAAGCTACTATGTGCCAAACACTATTCCAAGCACTTTATATACATTAACCCATTTATTCCACACAACAATCCTGGTATCTCCATTTTACAAATGAGGAAGCTGAGGCCCAAAGACGGTAAAGTAACAACCTAGGTCTCACAGTAAGTGGTAGAGCCAACATTCATACTTAGGAAGCCTGGTTCCATACTATCCAGCATACTCCCAGCAGAAGTAATAAAAACAAATAGAGTTCAAAACTGAAACTGAAAACTATATTCAACTATAAAAAGTTACGTATAAGTTAATCCTTTACTCCAAATCCTCTAATATGTCAAGGTTAAATTATAGAATTTAATAGTATATAATAAAAACCACAATCTACAAACATGAATACACCATATATCATTCAGAGTTCCCCAAAGCTGCTGAAAATACTTGCTAGGCATGACAAAGAATATATGGTGACACAGGTCTAACTTGTGTTCTTTCATTGGCATGCATATATTAAAGTATTTTGCTGTCATCCTTGCTTTCATCAGAATCAAAACAGATTTGAATACAATCTTCAAGGGTTTTTATTTGTTTGTTTGTTTTTGAGATGGACTCTTGCTCTGTCGCCCAGGCTGGAGTGCAATGGCATGGTCTTGGCTCACTGCAACCTCCGCCTCCTAGGTTCAAGTGATTCTCCTGCCTCAACCTCCCGAGTAGCTGGAATTACAGGCGCATGCCACCACGCCTGGCTAATTTTTCTATTTTTAGTAGAGACAGGGTTTCACCATGTTGCCCAGGCTGGTCTCAAACTCCTGACCTCGTGATCCACCCACCTCAGCCTCCCAAAGTGCTAGGATTAAAAGATGGCCAGCTTTACTTTTTGGAAGCAAAATTCATATATAGGACTGGGTCCTGTATGGCAGAAAAAAATTTAGTAGAAGCAAAAACAATCCCCAAACCTTTTAACTGATATAGGTACTCTTCAACCTCTCACCAACTTTATGGCTAAAGGATCCTTTAAAAGGTTTCTAAGGACTCATCGAGAATTCAATTTTTTTATAACTGATTACATAAAATTAAAATCCAAAGGCAGAGGTTCTTTCATAAAACAATCCTGACATATTAAAAGATAGGGGGTGCCTAACCACAACATTATCATTTTCTCCTCTTTCCAGTTTTCCCTGCTCTTCAGGCAGAGAAAAGACATGAATTTGTCAGGTTTTGAGATGGAGAGATTAAAATTAACAAATCAGGACAGGGACACTAGTTTGATTTGGAAAAGGCGAGACTAGACTGTATGTAGCCTTTCCAATTAGTAACGACAGCCTAACTAGAAAAGAAAAGGTATGTAGATAAAAGCAGCCAAAAAAACAATGCCATCAATGCCTTAGGCAAAAATCCACAGCAGCTACTATTCCCCACTTTATTTTCTGCCTCTCCTCCCTTTTCCTGGGTAAGGGAAGCATCCAAAGCACCCCCAAAGCCACTCACAGAAAACCAATTTCTTCCCAAGCATTGAATGAATTAAAAAAAAAACCATAAACTATTAATAATTTGAGATTAATTCAATTTAATCTCAAATTTTCGAACTGTTTGGAAAAGATTTTTTAAACAGGGAGTCGTTTTCTCCTCTCTTCACCCACAGCAACCCACTATGACACTCATAAAGTCATCCCATACTCCAAGGGATTAAATACAAATTTCCTGGGGAAAACACTGGATTCGGCAGCTATCACTGAAGCTATTCCCAAATACTAAGGTTCTCCTGTATACCCCATATTTGATATTTTCTTCTCTCCCACATGCACTGGTGACAAGAAGATGTATAATCCTTCTCAAGATTCTCTACACAAAGGAGACCTCAATTCAAATCTCAAATTTAAAATTAAAACCCCTTGTTAAAACAAACCCCCCAAGGAGAAGGCAATGGCTTTCTAGTCTAGTGTTCATTTTCAACAGCATACACGACCAGCTAAATAAGGAAGTTTTAAAATGTCAAAAATTTTTCTGTCATATTACTAGAATGAAAGAGGTCTAAGGGTAGAGGTGATGCCAATGAAAAACAGATTATTTCCCAATAATGTACTATATTGCATCATCTTAATCATTATGAGTATTTCCCAAGTCACTAAAAGGTACATGGCTATTATGATAGGTCCAATATTTTATAGTAACAAGAAAGAAAATGGTAAAATTAAGTTTAATTTTAAAATTATAAGCACAGTTGAGATGTTTTCAGACACAACTGTGGGAAACTTTGAGATCCCCACGCTAAATACAGTAGAGGAGGAATACCTGAGACATTAAAGGAAGCATGAAGATAATAAGTGGCAATACAGTATTATTCATCTACCTCATTTACAAAGCAATAAACAAGAAACCTATTTTTTCTCCCAGCTTTAAAATAAAATGTAAAATTTTCCTTCACCAAACAAAGTATGCCATCCAGAAGTACACAACAGACCCAGAAAGCTGGCTTAATGCAGGGTCTACAAACCAAAACAAAGAATAAAAAAATAACTTCAAAGGTCGCAGAACTTAAGAAAAAAAAAAAATCCAACCAAAACATGTACAGCTGATGTTTAACCAGACCTATTTTTTAATAATACCTGTACAAAACAAAGATATCAAAGTAGATGAAAGGATAAGTTTTCATTTCACAATCTCCCTATATACTTCCTCAGCCCGCGGACCTAGCCTTATCCATCCTTAAAGGCAGCTGGTAGTCAGGAATATTTAATGCCCTACTTCATCAGAATTTTCTTTAGCTCTGATCAGGCCATTATTAAAGTCATTCAGTAATATTTACTAGTTATAGCTATTCAAATGTGAGTAGTCTCCTAATGACCATTCTGAACTAACATACACATAGGAAGCAGGTAAGGCCTAAACGTCTCTTTTACACATGAAGTATGTTCATTTCTCTTACTGTAATAAAGAATATTTCTTTATTTTCCAAGCTCCTATTCTTCAATGAATATCTTTAAAATCATTTAAAAACACTGGTAGCTATTGTCTACTGAAGTTTTTTTTTTTGGAGGGGGACGGAGTTTCACTCTGTAGCCCAGGCTGGAGTGCAGTGGTGCCATCTTGGCTCACTGCAACCTCTGCCTCCCAGGTTCAAGCAATTATCCCAGCCTCAGCCTCCAGAGTAGTGCACACCACCACGTCCAGCTAATTTTTTTGTATTTTTAGTAGAGACGGGATTTCACTATGTTGGCCAGGCTGGTCTCGAACTCCTGACCTCAAGCAATCCTCCCAGCTCAGCTTCCCAAAGTGCTGGGATTACAGGTGTGAGCCACCACACCAGGCCTACTAAAACTTTTTGAGGCTGTTATTTGAGTAATCATCCATTACTTCCTTCACAAAAGCTGGACTTGGATAACAAATTGCAGTTTACTATCAAAGACAAATAGATTACATTTCCTCAGTTCTCTAAAACCTTGATGTCACTTTAGGGCATGAGGGACTAAAGAGAAGATGGAATCAATTATCTGACAAATCCTGTAGAATTTCCATCCTAACATCTCTCAGAATAGCTCCTTACCTCAGTGGTTTGGTCTCTAATTTTCCAAACAAAACTCAACTAACTGTCAACCCCAAAATATGCTCCACACTACTGAAAGAGTAATCTTTCTGAAAACCACTTTCATCATGTTTTCTCCTGCTCCCTATCAACCTCTACTGGCTTCTTATTGCTTAGCACATTAAATTCAACCTGACACCAATACACCTTTCATAATCTAGTTCTACCCTACTTATATAAATTTATCTGCCACCATTCCCAGTAATTAACACTTTATTCCATTGAGATCAGACTCCTTACATCCCTCTCACATCATGCTGGCCCCTACCAAGTGCTTGCTCATTCTTTACTATGGTCTAAATGTCTCCTCCACAACTTATATTGAAATTTAATTGCCAGTGTGATGGTATTAAGAGGTGAGGCCATTAAGAGGTGATTAGGCTATGAGGGCTCTACCCTCATCAGTCATAATGCCATAGTAATGGAAGTAGGTTCCTGATAAAAAGCAAGTCCTGCCCTCTCTGTTCTTGTTCTCTTGCTCTTCTACCTTACACCATGGGATGACATAGCATGAAGGCCCTTACCAGATGCCAGCCCCATGTTCTGGTTCTTCTCAGTCTCCAAAACCATGAGCCAAATACATTTCTGTTGATTATAAGTATCCAGTCTGTGGTATTCTGTTATAGCAGCATAAAATGGACAAAGACAAGCTTCTATCCCCTATATAGAACGTACATAATGTTCTCCTTCTGGAGATGCTAGCCTATACAATCTTTATCCAAGTCTCATCTTCTTCAGGAAGCCTCACTCCTACAACTTCAGTCTGAAGATATCCCTATACTAACAGACTGGACTCATACTACATGTAGCACACATTATTTGTACACTGCTTTGGACAGTGCTAATTATATCATTATGAAAGTATTCCTGACAAGATAAATTCTACGAAGAGGTTGTGCCAAATTTTCCAAGAAGTGGTTCCATAAGCAAAGTCTATTTGAAAAATTGATTAAGGCCGGGTGCAGTGGCTCAGGCCTGTAATCTCAACACTTTGGGAGGCCGAAGCAGGTGGATCACCTGAGGTGAGGAGTTCGAGACCAGCCTGGCCAACATGATGAAACCTTGTCTCTACTAAAAATACAAAAACTTAGCCAGGTGTGGTGGCGGGCACCTGTAATCCCAGCTACTCAGGAGACTGAGGCAGGAGAGTCGCTTGAACCTAGGAGGTGAAGGTTGCAGTGAGCCGAGATCATACCACTGTACTCCAGCCTGAACAACAAGAAAACTCCATCTCAAAAAAAAAAAAAAAAAAAAAAAAATAAAAATAAAACAAAAAGAGAAAAAAAAAAAAAAAAAAGGAAAAAGAAAAGTTGATTAAATAATCCCGATTGTGGATCACACCTATGATCCTAGCACTTTGGGAGGCTGAGGCAGGCAGATGACCTGAGGTCAGGAGTTCAAGACCAGCCTGGCCAACATGGTGAAACTCTGTCTCTACCAAAAATATAAAAATTAGCTGGGCATGGTGGCACACGCCTGTAGTTCCAGCTACTCGGGAGGCTGAGGCAGGAGAACTGCTTGAACCCAGGAGGCAGAGGTTGCAGTGAGCTGGGATGGCACCACTGCCACTCCAGCCTGGGTGACAGAGTGAGACACCATCTCAAAATAAATAAATAAAGACATTTTATTATATCATGGCATAGTGGCTCACACCTGCAATCCTAGCACTTTGGGAGGCTAAGAGGATCACTTAAGCCCAGAAGTTTGAGACTACCCTGGGCAACAGGGTGAGACCCCATTTCCACAAAAAATAAGAAAATTAGCTGGGTATGGTCCCATGCCTGTAGTCAGAGTAACCTGAGAGGCTGAGGTGGGAGAACTGCTTGAACCCAGGAGTTCAAGGCTACAATGAGCTAGGATCGTGCCACTGCACTCCAGCCTGGGCAACAAAGACCATCTCAAAAGAAAAAAAAAAGAAAAAAAAAGTTCTAGTATGAATGAAACAAAGTAATGACTAAGATTTGATACTCTTTGAAGCTGAGTAACAGCTACATGGTGGTTCATATCTACTTTTGTACTTGTTTAAAAATACCAAAAGTTCCTTTTTTAAAAAGTACTAATAACGTCTTTATATCATTTTAAATGACAAAACCAAAATATAACATTTTCTTTACCCAAGGAATATGTAGGTCCCTACTGGCAGTAAGAAAAATGTTTGCAGAAAGATTTAATGCAGAATCCTAATTCTCATCTAAGAATTAATAAAAGTTGGAGGAAAAAATATAATCACACAGATGGGATTTCCATGAAAAGAAAAATTAATCCTAACGACTAAAAGCAACACTGTTTATATTATAAATCTTCATTCAATTAGAGAATTCACAAGAGGGTCCACCCAAATAATAGATGAAAATTTAAAACTTCAGAAAAAATCTTAAGCAAAACATGGGAGGCAGAAAATAAAGGGGAAAAAAAGGAAAAAAGTTGCTACAACCAATGTTCAATAACCCGAATCAGTCAACGTTATTTTAGAAAATTCACAATCTGAAAACACCTAATGCTCTAAGGGAATGGATTAAAAAGTTCTTAAATAATCAGAAAATTAGCACTTCCACTCTATTCCAAAGACTGAAAAACATGCTTAGAAAATTTCAGATATTTGGATTAATGACCATGTATCTGTTTGTTGCTATCAAGAAATGCTCCACCCCTTTGAAATTTCAGTCTAACTGCTTTTCAAAATTCAATCACTATTTTGCTGACATCATTCACTAATTGCTTCCAAAAGCGGTAATATAATATCTACTAATTTTTTTTTCTTTTTTTTTTAGACAAAGTCTTACTCCGTCTCCCAGGCTGGAGTACAATGGCGCAATCTCAGATCACTGCAACCTCTGACTCCCAAGTTCAAGTGATTCTCCTGCCTCAGCCTCCCGAGGAGCTGGGATTACAGGTACATGCCACCACACTCAGCTAATTTTTGTATTTTTAGTAGAGATGGGGTTTCACCATGTTGGCCAGGCTGGTCTCGAACTCCTGACCTCGTGATCGGCCCACCTGGGCCTCCCAAAGTGCTGGGATTACAGGCGTGAGTCACCGTGCCTAGTCACATCTACTATTTTTAAGTGAAAGCATTTTATTCTACTAATTACACTGCTTTTTTGCCTTGACATTTTTTCCAAACTGTTTTTAGGCATATCCACAAGCCAATTTTGATAATTTTGATTATTTTGATTTCAAATTCTACTCCATAATTGCTTTAAAACTCAAGAGGTGAGATTTTAGTAGCCATACTTTTAAAAAGTTATTTTTGAACAGTTATCTGACATACACACCTATACAAATAGCAAGACTTATCCTAACAGCAATATACCATCTGCCCATCACCCAAAGCAATTAAAGCTTAAAACAAGACAACTCTCCTGTATGAACAGAGTTTAATAATAAAGAAGTCATACTTGAGGCCGGGCACAGTGGCTCACACCTGTAATTTAGCACTTTGGGAGGCTGAGGCAGGCAGATCATGAGGTCAGGAGTTCGAAACCAGCCTGGCCAACATGGTGAAACCCCTGTCTCTACTAAAAATACAAAAATTACCTGGGTGTGGTGGCGGGCATTTGTAATCCCAGCTACTTGGGAGGCTGAGGCAGAAATGCTTGAACCGGCGGGGCAGAGGCTGCAGTGAGCCAAGATCACACAGCTACACTCCAGCCTGGGTGACAGAGGAAGAGTCCGTCTCGGGAGGGGGTTAAAGAAAAAATTCCATACTCACAAATAAACCTGTTAAGAGGAAAAATAAACTTATACTCAAACCGTGTTATACCATCCTTAAAGTTAGGTTTTCCTACCAAATAAATGTAACCATCTTCTTTTTGGTAGCTTGTAATTTCTCTTCTGATAAACGAAAAATATGCTACTAAAATCTAAGTACTAAAATCTAAGGGGCCAAAATAGTGGTGAAATTTTCTATAAACTTCATAATTAAATAATAAAAGAATCATATCATACAAAAGACATGTGTTGGCCAGGTGCAGTGGCTCACGCCTGTAATCCCAGCACTTTGGGAGGCTGAGGCAGGCAGACCACGAAGTCAGGATATCGAGACCATCCTGGCTAAAACGGTGAAACCCCGTCTCTACTAAAAATACAAAAAAAAATTAGCTGGGCGTGGTGGCGGGCACCTGTATTCCCAGCTACTAGGGAGGCTGAGGCAGGAGAATGGTGTGAACCCGGGAGGTGGAGCTTGCAGTGAGCAGAGATTGTGCCATTGCGCTCCAGCCTGGGTGACAGAGCGAAACTCCGTCTCAAAAAAAAAAAATGTATCACAGAACCAGTTAGATTCTATTATAGTAGAAAAGTTGACATTTACCACATAATCTTTTCTAATAAAGAAGTCCACATAACAAGATTAAAAACAATTGTGAAGTTCTTTTGGAAAACCACTAAACGCATGATTAAAAAGTCCCACATATCTTCTTTCCTTGCATTACAAAAATAACTGGGTAAATTATGCTAGCTTTTTAATTTGCATACTCGACTTTTGAGAAAAATATGAATATACTATAATCTTTAAAACATTGAGGATATTGCCACCTTTTATTCAGGAATGGATATTTGCAGATTTTTCCTAATATCTTTGAGGTAACATAAAACATTACAAAATCTCAGAATGTGTTAAACAAGTTTTATCCAACACATGCTATTCCAGTGGGATAAAAACCATTTACAAGTTCCATTTAGATTAAGAAATCCTTTGAGAAAAGTATGTAGTACATTCTAGTTATACTGTTTCTAGAACAGCAAAAATCTCTATAACCTATTTCCCTACTGTTTTCTTCAGAACCTGAATGTAATATAACTTCCTTCACAAAGAGTCAAGACAGTATTATAGTTACTGTGAGAGAGCTAACTAACTGAATTTTCACCAGAGGCTGAAGTTTTCACAAATTAAAACCATTTTACTTAAATGATCTATAAAAATAATAACACTAAGGTTAAATATATTTAATTGAGTACTATTTGCAGTCACATTAGAAAATTTAATTTTAGGCCCAGCATGGTGGCTCACGCCTGTAATCCCAACCCTTTGGGAGGCCAAGGTGGACAGATCACGAGATCAGGAGTTTGAGACCAGACTGACCAACATGGTAAAACCCCGTCTCTACTAAAAATACAAAACTTAGCCGAGTGAGCTGGCGCACGCCTGTAATCCCAGCTATTCAAGAGACTGAGGCAGGAGAATCGCTTGAACCCGGGAGGCAGAGGTTGCAGTGAGCCCAGATCACACCACTGCACTCCAGTCTGGGTAACAGAGTGAGACTTTGTCTCAAAAAAAAAAAGAGAGAGAAAGAAAAGAAAATTTAATATTTTTCTCACACAAAACAACAAAAAGATAAATTTATTAAACTGAAGAATATAGATTCCTTTTAAAGCCAAGAGTAGAGTGGGGAAAAAAGGGAAGATTTCTAAATCCAAACTGCTTAAACTGATAAGATTTTTTTTATTCCTTTAAAGCACACAAAATCATTTTTAAAATAAAACTCCCTTAAAGCTAGGAGTTCATCCTCTGGCAACACCCTCTTTCTTTAACAAAGTAATGAGTTGCAAGTTATCGCTAGTACTCCCTTTTAGACTCAAGTTGAAGGGCAATACAAAAACAATTTTATTTTTCTGTACTTTGTTATTTGAGTATAACTGTCTCATCCTAATTTTATAATAGGCCAACTTTAAGCGATTCATATTCAAAACATTCTTACAGAAATAATCTATTGATCTCAAGAATTCAACTATTGAACCTGGTAGAAAGTATTCCAAATTATCAAAAGAAACCATGAAAGTATGAAGCTGTAGCGTTCATAACGTTAGATCAAAAAACTTAAACCACACAAAAATATTTAGAAATCTCAGCTCCCTATTTCTTATCAAAATACTAAAGAACTTTAGATGTCTTCTTTAAAGGTACTAAAGATACAAAAGTAAATTCCTTTTGACTTCAGAGGGCCGAAATGAAGAATTCGGTAACCGCAAGCAAAAAGTATGAGGGGAGAAAATTACTTGAGAAAATATTTCGTGAGACAAACACCATTAAAAAAAAAAAAAAAAAAAAAAAGACGTATTAAAATCATTTACTCCCTTCTACCAGACAAACAGTCCTCTCCTAGAACTCAACTGCTTACAATTCAGCCAAGTATGATTGCCAAGAGTTTCTAAACCTGTGTTAGGATTGTTCAAAGTGGAAAGCTTCTCCACCAGTGTATTACAACAACAAAAAGTATATTTTTTAGAGTTAAAGATCAACTATTAAATACACTCCTCTGATAAACTAAATGTAAGCGATTTAAAAAAAAAAACTCAAGTTGTAACTTAGGACAAAGTTTGCTATATAAATTGCTTGCAGTTCTAAGAGTATTTATTTGGTCCCCCAAATTGGGGCTTAAGTGGCTGAAAGAAAAAAGTTTTATAGACAGGTTTTCTAACCTTAGTTTACATTTGGTAAAACAGACCATTTATCACAATCAAGTGAACATAATGCCAAATGTTAAGATTCCAAATTTTACAGGTAAAATTTGTAAAAATTACAATAACCTACTAATGGACTGCCACATGAGACTGTCACTGATGTTCAACATTTTTACATATATCTTAAGAATGCAATGTCATGTATGTCATGTTCAAACTCGGGATGTATGTATTTGCACTATGTAATCCTGGTTGCTTTTCTGGTAATTCTTTATCTCACAGTGGTCTGATTATAGCCAGAGCCGCTTCTTCCCATTATACCATTAGTCAGTATATCTTAATTTTGCTTTCACCAAAACATGGACATCATAAGCCACCTCTTGCTTCTAGTTTTCTGCTTTTTACTGTAGATAACAATGACAGTGAGTTCTACCAAATGCATGTATGTGCACAGCTTTGTCATTCTTTTCCCAGCCCCCTTCTTTTCTATGAGAAAAATACGAGAAACTTAGGTTTATATAAAAACATCGATTTTTCTTTTGCATACATATCTAATGGATTTTCAAGAGAAGACAATTTATTCAGATAACTATCATCCTAGAAATGTCAAGAGAACTTCCCAAATCCAAAAATAAGAAGTAAATCTGATAATAACTGGAAAGGAAATTTCCACTCAAATCATAAATGTCATCAATTAAGCTGAACATCAATAAAACTCAGTCAAAAATCAAGTCTCAATAAAGAACCCACATATAACCCACATGTAATCAAAATATCACTTATATTTGCTAGCGGAGTTCACAGATGAATTCTGAATGTGCGCCAAATTTATCTTATTTTGAAATGCTGGGGTTAATATTAGTATAAATCAGACCCCACACGAAGTGTCCTGGGCAGAGACAATCCAAAGAACGCTTAGTAGCATGGTAAAAACCGGTCCAAAATGAAAAAAAAAGAAAAGAAAAAAGCCACGTCCTAACACAACAGAGCGAATAAGCGACAAATAGATCACTGAAAGCAAAACGAAAACGGTCCCCTCCGGAGTAGACTGAATAAAAGATCTTTACTCGTAACGTTTAATACTATCCGACCTCACTTCATTCACTTCCCAACTTCCTTTACTTTTCAAGGGCCACCACGGGGCATCCCTTTTTCTGGAAGTGTATATGGAAAGGATCTGTACAGGAAAGAGGGAAGGAACGGACAATTCTCAAGAAGGCTAAGAAACAGGTGGGTTAGCAGGAGCAGAAGCATAATCTAGACACTTAAGGGGCAGCTTTAAGATGACAGATGTGGTGGAAGGAAAGACTGCAAATCGGAAGAAGCCCTAGTGTGGCAGATACACTGTGGGCTGATTGCAAGCACCAAAGGGGGGCAAAGGCTAACTCCAGAGTGGTAGCAGTGGAGCAAAAAACAAGCAGCAGGACGGGTGGGCAATGAGCAGTGGGATTAACGAGCAGCAGCAGCAACACGGGTCAGAGTGGAACTGATGGCTTTGGTCTTGGGAGACGGGGGCCAGTGGGAAAGGACGTCAGACAGGGAAAAGGGGGTTGGGGAAACAAGGAGGACTGAGACCTAAGAATCCTGCCCCTATGAAAATGCAGGGGGAAAAGCTGGAGACCAAAAGCCGCCTCGGCTCCCCAATTAAAGAAATTCTCGAAGGAGAGTCGCTGCTTGCCGCCGCGCTGCCTTCTGACCCGCTCGCTTTTCCTGATGGTAACTGCTGTGGCGTAAAGAGAGGGAGGAAGAGGAGGAGGAGGAAGAAGACCAAGGAGGAGGAGGGTGAAGATGAGGCGGGGGGTGGGGAGAAAGGGGGGTGCGGCCTGTACAGTCCCAGCGAAGCCTCCGCTCTCTCGTAGCCGGTCAGCCCCGGGTTTCCCCTAAGCCCAGCCCCGCATAGACTCACCCGCCTGCCTTGCCTCGCTTTTCCCTCAGCCGACTCCACGCGCTGCCGCGTCCTCACAAGAAACCACCGAACGAGCGTCGGGGAAAAAACTCTTCAGAACCGGGCCTGATTGCTTCAGTGAGTCCGACCTTTACGGCTGAGAGAGAGACTCTCAGCTTTCGGTGGGTTCCACAGCCAGACGGGCCACCATCTTACATTAGGGTAAGACTCCTCCGGCCTCCCGTGCGCAGGCGCACGCCGATCCGGCCAGGAGGGGCGGGGGAGGGGCGGGAGGAGCGGCGGGCGGCTGAGTGGGAGGTTGCGGTGGCCGCTCCCGCAGCACCCTGGGAGTTGGAGTCCTCGGAGGGTAACCGCCCAGGGGCACGCCGGGAGTTGAAGTCCTCTCTCAGAGGGCGGAGGAGATCGCCCACCTCACGTGGCTGCTGGACTGAGCCTTTCTTCGTGTTTTGCTTCCTTCTCTGCGCGCGTGTGCTACTTCAATGTCATTTGGTCGGCGGTTTTCACTAGTCATTCTGTGTCCTCGGTGTTTTTGGAAATGTGCGACCCCAAGACTGGGGCGAGGCTAGACAATTTTTCTGGGAGCCCGGAATGTTTCTTCTCTGCCCCGCCCACCAGGGATATCTAAAGGGGGCGGGGTGGAGGTGGAGGCAGGTTGGGGGTACGAAGAGCGCGGGATTTGATCTAGGGTAAGAATTTGATACAGACTTGGCGTCTGTTTGCGAAACAAGGAGGAAACAGACGCCCGTTTAATTCATTTCCCTGTCCTTGCGCATTTGGGGGCCACCACCCTTGATCCCTTCTTCACTGTAAAATCGCCGGTGAAGAAATATACTAAATTGTTCTGTGCAGATTACCCAAGAGAACGGAAGACCCGTGCACTTACAATAACGTGCTTCGGTTGATGTGAATTTGAGAATTTGCGGACCTCTGTGCGAATTAGTGTTAGTTCGCTGTCCTGCCAGCACAGCTGTGTGCAAGTTGACAAACTCTACACACATCGGCACATCCCCAAGAACAATGAATGCAGCCACAATCTCTACGAGCACTGAGGAATCATCAGTCACAAACGTCAGTCAATGTACTGGTCGCTCCCGTTTGCATCCCAGAACTCTGGTGAAAGCGGCGCTCGAAGCAGTAATTTTTGCTTATTGCATGTATTCTTCACCCACTCATACAGCAAATACTCAATGAGCTCCTCCTGGCCGCCGGGTACTCTTCTATATATTGAGAACACAATGGTGAGCAAAATAGAAAAAATTCGCTGTCCCCATCCTAGTGATATGTTGGGATGAGGAAGAGGAGAGAGGAGGCATTTTTTTAAAAATACGTGATTAAAATGCATAGTATGTCATAACCGATTTTAAAAACTTAAAACAGGAAAGGGGAGTAGGGAAAGAGGTTGCAGTTTTAAATTTATGAACTCAATGTCATAAGAAGAAGCCCTCATTTCTTTTTTCCTTTCCTTTTTTTTTTTTTTTTTTTTTGAGACGGAGTTTCTCTCTATCTCCCAGGCTAGAGTGCAATCTAGGCTCACTGCGCTCACTGCAAGGTCCGCCTTCCGGGTTCACGCCATTCTCCTGCCTCAGCCTCCCAAGTAGTGGGACTACAGGCGCCCGCCACCACGCCCGGCTAATTTTTTGTGTTTTTCAGTAGAGAAGGGGTTTCACCGGTCACCCAGGCTGGAGTGCAGTGGCGCGATCTCGGCTCACTGCAACCTCCGCCTCTCGGATTCAAGCGATTCTTCTGCCTCAGCCTCCCGAGTAGCTGGGATTACAGGCACGTGCCATCACGCCAGGCTAATTTTTATATTTTTAGTAGAGACAGGGTTTCACTATGTTGATCAGGCTGGTCTCAAACTCCTGACCTCAGGTGATCCGCCTGCCTCGGCCTCCCAAAGTAGTGGGATTACAGACGTGAGCCACCACACCCGGCCTCATTCTTTCAATACATTGGTTTTCTGTGTTTCCGTTTCCTCACTATCAAACCTAGAGACAACAGTTATTTGGGTAAAAATTAAAATATGTAATGAAGTCACATTTTACCCAAAGTTTGAAATCATAGAATCATGAAATGATTACCTAGCAAGGAAACTTGGGAAATTATTTGGATTTCCCTTTAGGTAATGAAATGCCTAAACATTCAATATGGTTGACGTTTTTATTTAAAATGTATGTTTATTTTTCTTGTATATATTACCAATTTTATAGTAGCATATAAACAAAGTAATGAAAAGAACAAAATAAAAAGAAGCCTTCCCATTATGAAAGATTAGATCATCACAGTAAAAACTGGAAGGGATCTTAAGCATCACCTAATCCAGTGGCAACCTTATCTTAGTCAACATTCCTTTTTTTAATAAATGTTTTTATAATATGCTCTTTGTTAGCCTAAAATGAAATTCATAGGTGTATAAACTACCTATATACATGATTTAATCTTAAATCAAAATGATGTTCTTTTTATAATATAAATGATATGAAGAAAGTAATTTATAATAAAATTGTTTGTATTTCAATATATAAATGCTCAGCATGACTATTCTAGAAATACAGTCAAGTCATGGTTTGCTAGCACTTATAAATAAAATCTCCAACACTAGGGGGCAATGCCACCCCTGTACTGAGACTGACAGTAAGGTGACAGTTCCTAGGTGATCAATTGTGAGAGTCACTACCATCTCAGGCCAGTACTCCTTCTACTATACTACATTGCCAGTTTTCATATGTTTAAGTATGCATATGTGTGTTTATATACTTTCATATAGACTTATGTATGTAACACTTCATTCTCATATGGTTTTAAAAGTTAACATTAAATCAGGCCAGGTGTGGTGACTCATGTCTGTAATCCTAGGACTTTGGGAGGCTAGGGCAGGCAGACTGTTTGAGCCCAGAAGTTCAAAGCTAGCCTGGGCAACCTAGGGAGACTCTGTCTCTACAAAGATAAAATTTTAAAAACAGCCGGGTATGGTGGTGTCTGCCTGTGGTTCCAGCTACTTGGGAGGCTCAGAGGGGAGGATCACTTGGGCTTGGAAGTCGAGGCTGCAGTAAGCCATGATCATGCCACTGTACTCCAGCCTGGGCAACAGAGTGAGACTCTGTCTCAAAACAAAACAAAACAAAAAACATTCAGTTGTATTACTTTGCTTACCTAATGATTCCTCAGTGTGGAACCTATCTATTCACTTAATAAATGTAGTTTATAAACCTTTAGGCATTGTGCTCAATGCTGGTGGTATAGCAAAACAGTGGTCAGCAAAACATGGTCCCTGTCCTCATAGAGCATAATGCCTAGTAGAAAAAGCAGACATTAAATAATCATACATATAAATAAATACAAGCATATAAACAGAAGTTCATATATGTGATTACAACTGGTCGTGAGTACTAAGAAGATGTTTAAAGGATGTTATTAGAAAGTTTAAGAGGGGAGCCTAATTTAGATTGGTGGGGAGAGGAGGGTAGTCTTTACCAGGTTAAGAGTGGAGAATATGCGTAGACAGGAGGTGGTTTTAAAAAAACCTCACCACAGGCTGGGCACAGTAGCTCACGCCTGTAATCCCAGCATTCTCGGAGGCCAAGGCAGGTGGATCACCTGAGGTTAGGGGTTCAAGACCAACCTGGCCAACATAGTGAAATGCCGTCTCTACTAAAACTACCAAAAAAAAGTAGCCAAGCCTGGTGGCAGGCGCCTATAATCCCAGCTACTCAGGAGGCTGAGGCGGGAGAATTGCTTGAACCCGGGAGGTGGAGGTTGCAGTGAGCCAAGATCACGCCACTGTACTCCAGCCTGAACAACAAGACCGAAACTCCATCTCAAAATACAAACCTCACCACAGCCGGCATGGTGACTCATGACTGTAATCCCAGCAGTTTGGGAGGCAGAGGCAGGCAGACTTGAGCCAAGGGGTTCGCAATCAGCCTAGGCAACCTGCCAAAACCCTGTCTCCACCAAAAATACAAAAAATAAGCCGGGTGTGGTGGCACACATCCATTGTCCCAGCTACTCAAGGGGGCTGAGGTGGGAGGATCGCTTGAGCCTGGGAGGTTGGGGCTGCAGTGAGCCAAGATTGTGCCACTGCACTCCAGCCCGGGTGACAGAGTGAGACCTCGTCTCAAAAAAAAAACAAAAACAAAACAAAAACACTTCACCAGAAGGTGTGTATAGACTATGATGAGTAAGGGGAAGGGTGGCATGAGGTGAATTTAGAGAAAGGCAAGGGCCAGGCCAGGCATGGTGGCTCATGCCTGTAATCCCAACACTTTGTGAGGCCAAGGTAAGTGGATCATTTGAGGTCAGGAGTTCGAGACCAGCCTGGCCAACGTGGTGAAACCCCATCTCTACTAAAAATACAAAAATTAGCCAGACATGGTGGTGCACACCTGTAGTCCCCGCTACTTGGAAGGTTGAGACACGAGAATCGCTTAAGCCCAGAAGGTGGATGTTACAGTGAGTCGAGATCATGCCACTGTGCTCCAGCCTGGGCAACAGAGTGAGACTCTGTCTCAAGAATGAATGAATGAATAAATAAATAAATAAATATAAATAAAGAAAGGCAAGGGCCAGATTATCCAGGCCTTTGTAGATAGGAAACACAGCTCTTATTCCACAGGAAAAGGAAAGCCTGTGGAGGAAACAGTCATGATCTGACTGACATCTTGAAAAGACAATGCCACCCAATGTCCATCAATATGAAAGTTATAAATTTAATTTCAGTACTTCCATTTTCTGGAATATTACATGGCTATATGAAAAAAAGAAAGAGAAAGAATGACATATTGACCTGGAGGAATGTCCATGATATGTTTATCAGGTAAAGAATAAATAAATACATTATAACAATATATTGTGTAATGTAATACATTTTTTAGAAACAAAAAGAACCAGTGCAGATTAATACAAATATATTTCTGTATAATCACAGAAAAAAGAATAGAAGGATTCATTTCACATCAAACATTTAGTGTGTGTTGGATACCTGGGAGGATTGTAATTAGATAGGCATAGAGGGAAAGCATATTTGCTTTGTAAATTAACCAGGCTTGGTGGCCAGTGCCTGTAGTCCCAGCTACTTGGGAGGCTGAGGTGGGAGGATCACTTGAGTCTAGGAAGTCAAGTCGGCAAAGTCTGCAGTGAGCTGTGATCGTGGGCAACAGAGACCCTGTCTCAAAACAAAATAGAAAAAACAAAAACAAAAACTTTTCTTCAACCTGAGGAAGTTGATTTTAAAAAAGAAAAAAAAAAAAACTTTTCTTTATAAATTGCTTCATTGATTTTTTTTGTATATGAATTAGTTTTATACATTTTTAAAAAATAGATCACTCAGCTTTGTGGAGAATGGATTGGATAAAGGCAAAAATGAAAATGGAACAACTAAGAGAGTATTTCAACCATCCAGACAGTAGTTCTGATTGTGGTGGTAGCAGTAAAGATAGGGGGGGAAAAAAAGTGATGAATTCAAGATATATTTTTTTGGAGTTGAAATAATAGGACTTGGTGATGCACTGCATATGAAGTTCTCACGAATGACTCTCAGATTTTCCGGCTTCAATGGCCTTGTAGATAGTGGCTCCTTTAGTAAAAGGAGAATGGCGAACATTGAAATAGCATCTGTAGAAAGCAGAACAACTTCATCAGAAAAACAGCAGGATTTCGGGGAAATAATGGCTTCTCGTTTGAGACTCGTGAATTTAAAAATCATGGTGATTATGTTTACCCCAACTTAGTGATTTTTCTTAATAATGCTTATTTGCTTGGTTTCTGCCAAAGAAACTATGTACAGTTGGGTTTATCTAGGCTGGAAGAGGACAATAAAAACAAGAGAGGGTTAATGGGCAACCAGAATTATGGATTGTTTCCGATTTTTAAGCCTTTTAAAATTATTAATATATAGATTTTAATTTTAATTTTTTTTTAGACAGGGTCTCGCTGTGTCACACAGGCTGGAATGCAATATAGCGCAATCTCAGCTCACTGTAACCTCTACCTCCTGGGCTCAAGCAATCCACCTGCCTCAGCCTCCTGAGTAGGTGGGACTACAGGGGCACACCACCACATCTGGCTAATTTTTGTATTTTTTTGGCAGAGACAGGGTTTCCCCATGATACCCAGGCTGTTCTCAAACTCCTGGCCCAAGTGATGCACTCACCTCTGCCTCCCAAAGTGCTGTGATTACAGGCATGAGCCACTGCACCTGACCTAGATTTGTATGTCTTGGAGATGGGGGTCTCACTATACTATCCAGGCTGTTCTCAAACTCCTGGCCTTAAGTGATCCTCCTGCCTCAGCCTCCAGAGTCGCTGGAACTATAGGCATGAACCACCACACCTAGCTAGATATTTTAAATAAATAACGTCATTTTCAAGTTACACTCTTGGGATATAGTTTCAAATGTAGACCTACTAGGCCAAGCTTGTCCAACCTGCAGCCCACAGGCCACAATGGGCTCCAGGATAGCTTTGAATGTGGCCCAACACAAATTCATAAACTTTCTTAAAACATTATGAGTTTTTTATGTGATGTTTTTTGTTTTAGGTCACCAGCTATCCTTAGTGTTAGTATATGTTATGTGTGTCCCAAGACAATTATTCTTCTTCCAGTGTGGCCCAGGGACGCCAAAAGATTGGACACCCCT
>NW_012106686.1:1186292-1188928 GCF_000951045.1 Mandrillus leucophaeus | reverse complement strand
TATGTAAAAAGGTACTAACTGACTTTTTAAACATAATTTACATCATTCTGGATGCTAAGTAATAATAACAATATCAACTCCTAACATAGATCATACACTACTCTATTAGAAGCACTATGCTATATGCTTTCTTTACCTTATCTTGTGTAATATTTATGTCATAGAGTAGACCTATTACCAAGGTAGAGGTCATATATTTGAATTAATCATTATGTAGTTATACAATAATTATTTATTAAGAGCATATAGTTTGCTAGGAACTATGTGAAGAGCTGTGACCCTGAGCTGGACACTTTTTTTCCCGGAGCTCACATACCACTAAGTGAAAGAAAAGATACAAAAGCAATAAATAAATAAACCGATTAATTGTAGCTTATGAAAAGTGCTTTGAAGGAAACGTTAAAAGAAAATCTTTAGCCAAATTAAATGTAATAGAATTTAACTGAGAAAAGAAGGATTTGTATTTCAGACAGCCTCCCCAGCCAGAGTTGGTTCACAAGAGACTTTTGTGCAGTCACAAAGGACAGGAAAAGGAAAGTGACATGCAGAAAATGGAATTGAGGAACAGAAACAGCCTCACTTCAGCTTATTGTTTTTGCCTTATTTGAACATGGTTTGAACAGATGGCTCCCTTTGATTGTCCGAAACTTGGTAATTGGCACAAAAGTAGGTTACAGTTTGTTTACACCTCCATTTAGGTTAGAGTTCACTATATAGTGATACAAAGAAAACCTTTAGGTTGAACTTAAAATATGTAAAGAGGCAGCTGTAGGCTAAACTTGGTTTAAAAAATAATAGAGTAAATGATAGAGGCAATTTAGGGAGGTGTGGTTAAAGAGAACCTCTTCTGGGCCGAGCGTGGTGACTCAGGCCTGTAATCCCAGCACTTTGGGAGGCCAAGGCAGGCTGATCACGAGGTCTGGAGATCTAGACCATCCTGGCTAACACGGTGAAACCCTGTTTCTACTAAAAATACAAAAAAATTAGCAGAGCGTGGAGGTGGGCGCCTGTAGTCCCAGCCACTCGGGAGGTTGAGGCAGGAGAATGGCGTGAACCCGGGAGGTGGAGCTTGCTTTGAGCCTAGACCGCGCCACTGCACTCCAGCCTGGGCGACTGAGCGAGACTCCATCTCAAAAAAAAAAAAAAAAAAAAAAAAAAAAAAAAAAAAAATTAACCAGGCATAACACTTAATAGAATTGTTTTATTTATTTATTTATTTAAAGACACGGTCTCGCTCTGTCACCCAGGCTGGAGTGCAGTGATGCAATCTCAGCTCACTGCAGCCTCTGCTCTGCCTCCTACATTCAAGCGATTCTTGTGCCTCAGCCTCCCAAGTAGCTGCAATTACAGGCGCGTATCACCACACCCAGCTAATTTTAGTATTTTTAGTAGAGAAAGGATTTCCCCATGTTGGCCAGGCTGCTCTCGAACTCCTGACCTCAAGTGATCCGCCTGCCTCAGCCTGAGTGCTGGAATTACAGATGTGAGCCACCACACCCAGCCACTTCATAGCAGAATTTTAAAAGCATTTGCTTTAAAACATGACAAGGATACTCACTACTATCATGGTTACTATTTAACACCATACTAGAGGGGCTAGCCAATGCAAAAAGACATAAGAAAGAAGACATTTATAAACTAGAAAGAAAGAAAAAACTCTCACTATTTTCAGATATAATGATTGTCAGTATGGAAAATATATGAATACGTAACAAAAACTAAAAGCAATTCAGTTCACAATATCAACATAAGAAAACCAGCAGTATTCCTATATATCAGCCACAAGAATACAAAACCATATGAAAAATACACATGACTAAATAGTAAGACTTGTTAAATCTTGGTAAGGAGTGTTTGCAGAGTCATCGGGATTTGTGGCTTCCAGTAATAAAGAGCATGCAAGGTGATTCTGACCAAACTTCTCTCTTATTATGTGAAGGGGGCAGAAGAACACACATCACAAATGCTGCGTAGTGTAAATGTAAAATAAGATTTAGTGGGGAAAAGATACTGGCAGAGATGCAGCAAAGCATTATTCCCTATTATCCCACAGAGACACATCTGAAGGCTTCCATAAATAGGCTACGTATACTCCCCTCCCAAAAAAGGGGCGATTCCAGGTGATAGACCGCACTCTGTGATGTTTTACCTACCTACTGAGAATGGCAAATAGGGAGTAGGCAATTATATAAGAATGAGAACTTCCTGGTTGGGAATAACCTTGTTAGAAAGGAGCAGCTCCTGGAGTTCAGATTCTGAGAATACTCTTTTTTCTTGGACCTGCTGAAGCAGGTTCTTGCTAGGCTACTTGTCTGATTAGCCATTGCCACAAAAGTGCTGTGTAATAACTACCCCCAAGATATAATAGCTTAAAACATAGTCAGTTATTCTCTCCAACTGCAGGTCAGCTGAGGGTCAATGGATCTAAGCTGGGTTCATCTCAGCGACTCTGCTTCAAGCTGTAAGTCCAGCTGGGATTGGCTCCTCTCTGTGGGTTAGGCTCAGGATTGCTTTCATCTGTGTTCATTCTGGGGTCCAAGGTCAAGAGGCAGCAGCTTCCTGAGGAAAGCTCTTCACATGGCAATGGCAGAGGTGCAGAAAGGCAAGCCCAAATATGCAATTTTTTTTTTTTTTTT
>NW_012106686.1:1180047-1181137 GCF_000951045.1 Mandrillus leucophaeus | reverse complement strand
CAGCTATCCTTAGTGTTAGTATATGTTATGTGTGTCCCAAGACAATTATTCTTCTTCCAGTGTGGCCCAGGGACGCCAAAAGATTGGACACCCCTGTACTAAGCCAAAGGAAATGATCAATTTTATGACCATTATCATGGCTCATTAAAGATTGCTTTAATATTAATACATACTAAAGTCATTTTATTCGTGGGACTTTTTTTTCCCCCAAAAACCCATTAATTTTGTGGAGTTTTTCCTGTTATTTAGTTAGTTTTAGTCATTTACTTAGTATTTGAGTGTTAAATATTGGCTATGTGGTAGTAAGCAAAACACTAAACTCAGAGATCTTAGGGTTGAAAAGGAGAGACAGACAACAAGTAAAATAATAAGCAAATTACTTATATTGTCAAAGTATTAGGAAGGACAAAGAACAGAATGATAAAAGAAATATCAGGAAGGGATTTACTTTAGATTGGAAAGCCTCTCTGAAGAGATGAC
Source organism: Mandrillus leucophaeus (assembly GCF_000951045.1). NCBI lineage: Eukaryota > Metazoa > Chordata > Mammalia > Primates > Cercopithecidae > Mandrillus > Mandrillus leucophaeus. Next base: position 1,180,657 of record NW_012106686.1, on the reverse strand, counting down.
TTCATCTGAGATTAAAAGGATTTGAAGAGATTATCCATTTAATGAATGGTCTGTGCCAAGACCCTGATGCAGGAATAAGTCGAGCATATTCCAGGAATGGAAAGTTAGCCTGTGAAGTTGGGGCAGAGAACGCAAAGGCAGAGTGGTAGGGGATGAGGTTAAGGAAGAAAGTAAAATCCAGATTATGCAGGGCTTTACGTGAAGTTTGGATAAGAGAGAGTTGAATGATTTGAAGCTGGAGAGTGACACGACTCAATTTATCTCTTCAAAAGACCACTGTGGCTGTCAGGTGGGGAGTAGAGCAGAGATAGGTGGTGAATGGAGAAGTGGAGAGACCAGTAAGGACACTACTACAGAAGTGCAGTCTGGAGATAATGCATGGCTTGGACCAGGGCAGGGCTGGGACTAGGTGAGGGGAGAAAGGAAGCATTTGCCTTGGGCACAATATTTTTAAATTTTTTATTTATATATTATTATTATTATTTAGAGACAGGGTCTTGCCTAGTCTGGAGTGCAGTGGCATGATCATAGCACACTGTAACTAAGATCTTGAACTCCTGGGCTCGAGGGATCCTCCCACCACAGCCTCCTAACTGCAGGCATGCAGCAC
>NW_012106686.1:1174551-1175762 GCF_000951045.1 Mandrillus leucophaeus | reverse complement strand
ATCCACCATCTCCCAAAAGTGCTGGAATTACAGGCATGAACCACCGCGCCAGGCCTTGTAAACGTATTTTAAGCCTCTCTTTACACCACATTTGGTAACATCTCAGTAGTCAAGGTATGTTACATGGCCAAGTTCAACATTATAATACTTGGGAAATAGAGTTCTCTCCTGGAGGGTGAGGGAAATGAGTCAATATTTACTGAACACTAACTACCACAATAATGAAAGAGAAAGGAATGAATTTCCGGTACCATCCAGATTTGTCTTCACTTTCTGGCTCTTGGAGGTCATTAAATATAAGTCCTTTATCCTTTCATTAAAGATAACTAACAAGAGGTTGGATAAATACCAGAAGCATTTACTAAAAAGCATAAAAGACATAAAAATAGCTGGGCGCCATGGCTCACACCTGTAATTCCAGCACATTGGGAGGTCGAGGAGGGCAGATCACGAGGTCGGGAGATCGAGATCATCCTGTCTAACACAGTGAAAGCCCGTCTCTACTAAAAGTACAAAAAATTAGCCCGGCATGGCGGTAGGCACCTATAGTCCCAGCTACTCGAGAAGCTGAGGCCAGAGAATGGCATGAACCCAGGAGGCGGAGCTTGCAGTGAGCCAAGATTGCGCCACTGCAGTCCAGCCTGGGTGCCAGTGCAAGACTTCATCTCAAAAAAAAAAAAAAAGAAACAAAAAAAAGACATAAAAGTATAGTCAGCCTTGAAATGAGAAAAAAGTTGGAGCTTAAATAAGTGAATTGAAGCGATTTCCATTCAAGGGGCATTTGGTCATCCAAAAAAGGCATCTGAGAGACAAGGCTACCTTCTGCCAATTGCCAAAGGTAAAGAATCCTCTGGCAGCCAAAGATAAAGATCTCCCTCGTTATTAAATATTCTCTTTAAATATACTACTGCTTTTACCCAGGAGCCATTTGCTAGTCTAAGGGGAGCAGCTGAAAATGAGTAGCTTTATGGAAACTGAGGCTAGAGGAACAGGAGTTGGAGGTCAACACATGCTGAAGGTGGGGACTCTGCCCTGGACTGGGACTCTGAAATGCCCCACTTAAGAAAGTAAGGGGGCTGGGCACAGTGGTTCATGCCTATAATCCCAGCACTTTGGGAGGCCAAGGCAGGTGGATCGCTGGAGCTCAGGAGTTCCAGAGCAGCCTGGGCAACATAGGCCCCGTTCTCAAAACAAACAAACAACAACAACAA
>NW_012106686.1:1164139-1170161 GCF_000951045.1 Mandrillus leucophaeus | reverse complement strand
AAAAAAAAAAAAAAATTAAAAAAGGAACTCAGTGTACGACTTTAACAGATGATTAGGCAGAACTGAAAAGAAAATTAGTGAACTAGATGGTAGAAGGTTTATTCATAGTAAAACTCATAGAGATAAAATGAAGTAAAATACAAAATAGAGAACAAGAGATATATATGATACAGAGAAGTGGTCTAGTATAGTTAGTATCCCGTAAGAGAAGAGAGAGAAAATGGAGTTGAGGCAGTATTTGGAGATAATGGCTGTGAGTTTCCCAGAACTGATGAGGGACCTCAGTTCATTGATTCAAGATGCCCAGTGATTCCCAAAAAGGTAAAAGAAAGGAGAGAAAGCCATATGTGTTCATTCTAGGGCCCAGGCTGAAGGGGCAGCAGTGTTTACTATAGTCAGTATATATTGAGTCTAACTTCTTAATCCAGTCTGATGGTGACTGTTTTTTATTTTGTTATTTTCTAATTTTTAAAAAATTTGTGTAGGGACAAGGTCCTACTATGTTTTCCAGGCTGGTCTCAAACTCCTGAGCTCAAGTGATCCTCCTGCCTTAGCTTCCTAATATACTAGGATTACAGGTTCAAGCCACCACACTCAGCCTGGTCACTACCTTTTAATTGAGCTGTTTAAACCATTTACACTTAATATAACTATTGATATGGTTGGATTTAAATCTACCATATTGCTAGTTGTTTTCTATTTGTCTCATCCTTTTTTTGTCCTTTTTTCCTACATTCTTTTGTATTGGGTATATTTTATTCTATTTTATCTCCACTATTGGCTTATTAGTTATAGCTCTTTTAAAATTATTTTAGGTCAGGCATACTGACTCACACCTGTAATCCTAGCACTTTTGGAGGCCAACGTGGGATGATCACTTGAGCCCGGGAATTCGAGATCAGCCTGGGCAACGTGGCAAGACCCTAGCTCTACAAAAAATAAAAACCATAGCCAAGCTTGGTGGCACACACTTGCAGTCCCAGCCACTCAAGAGACTGAGAGGCTGAGGCCGGAGAATCACTTGAGCCCAGAAGGTAGAGTCTGCAGTGAGCCATGTTCCTACCACTGCATTCCAGCCTGGGTGACAGACCAAGACCCTATCTCAAAATATATATATATTTATTTATTTTAGTGGGTGCCGTAGAGTTTACATCTTTAATACATTCTTAATACAACACAGCCTACCTTCAAATAATATTGTATCATTTCACATATAGTATAAGAATCTTACAACAATGTATTTTAAATTCCTTCTTCCCCATCTTCATACTATTTTTGTCATGTATTTTATTTTTATACAAGTTATAAAGCTCCAATATATTGTTACTATTTTGCATTAGACATCAATTATCTCTTTTTTTTTTTTTAGGCAGTCTCACACTATTGCCCGGGCTGGAGTGCAATGGCACAATCTTGGCTCACTGCAACCTCCACCTCCCAGGTTTAAGCGATTCTCCTGCCTCAGCCTCCCAAGTCGCTGGGATTACAGGCGCCTGCCACCATGCCTGGCTTATTTTTTGTATTTTTTAGCAGAGATGAGGTTTCACTATGTTGGCCAGGCTGGTCTTGAACTCCTGACCTTGTGATCTACCCACTTCAGCCTCCCAAAGTCCTGGGATTACAGGTATGAGCCACTGCACCCAACCCAATTATCTCTTTAAAATAAGAAAAAACATGCATTTTACAGTTGCCTTCATGTTACCTTCGTACGTTGAGCTCTTACTTGTTTATATGGATATATAAACGTCTGTTAGATATCATACTTCAGCTCAAATAACTTTCACATTTCTTGTAATTTGTCAGGTGCAGAATACAAATTAGCCAGGTATGGTGGCTCACACCTGTAATCCCTACTCAAGAGACTGAGGCAGGAGAATTGCTTGAGGTCAGGAGTTTGAGCTATGATTGCACCACTGCACTCCAGCCAGGGAGACAGAATGAGACTCCATCTCTTAAAAAGCTCAAATGTGGCCAGGCATGGTGGCTTACGCCTGTAATCCCAGCACTTTGGGAGGCCGATGGGGTGGATCACGAGGTCAGGAGATTGAGACCATCCCAGCTAACACAGTGAAACCCCTATCTCTACTAAAAATACAAAAAAATTAGCCGGGTGTGGTGGCTGGCACCTGTAGTCCCGGCTACTTGGGAGGCTAAGGCAGGAGAATGAACCCGGGAGGCGGAGCTTGCAGTGAGCTGAGATCGTGCCACTGCACTCCAGCCTAGGGCGACAGAGCGAGACTGCGTCTCAAAAAAAAAAAAAAAAAAAAAGCTCAAATGTCTCAAATGTAAATTTAAAAAAAAATTTTCTTGTAATGCAGGTATTCTGTCAATTAATTCTCTCAGCTTTTGTTAGCTTGAAAGGGGCTTTACTTTGACATAATTTTTGAAAGATGTTTTCCCTGTGTATGAATTCAGAGTTAACAGTTTGAATATCATGTTAGCCATGGAGGTGCACCACTCATATGTCCCTCGGAAAGAACCTGCTGCAGACAGCATAGATGACGGATAATCCCAGATGCTTCGCCTTTGAATCTACCACACCATTCAGCTACATAAAGCACTGGAAAAGCACCAACTTAGAGACAGTACACTGTAAGAGTAGGATGCCATCCTTCCAGATGCAGTATAAACATTAAATCAGAGTCCATGTGGCATACTGTCCTCACTAAAAATATGTGGGTCCAGGAAATGAGGGTGAAAGCAGGAGTGGCCCCATTTTCCCTCACTCCCAATGACCTACTGGGGATTTTGTGCTTCAGTGATGCTGGGCTCTAGAGGTCCTAGTATCCAAAAAGGTCACCTGCTTGCCAGAGGAAATAGCAAGGGTACCATTGAACTATAAGCTACTGCTGCCACCAGTGCACTTTGAATCCCTTATGACCGGGGACCAACAGTTAAGAAGAGTTATCATCTCAGGTGGGCCACAGTGGTTTGCGCCTGTAATCCCAGCACTTTGGGAGGCCAAGGCGGGCAGATCACTTGAGGTCAGCAGTTCAAGACCAGATCAGCCTGGCCAAAATTGTGAAACTCTATCTCTCTATAATACAAAAATTAGCCAGGCATAGCGGTGGACATCTGTAATCCCAGCTACTTAGGAGGCTGAGGCAGGAGAATCATTTGAACCCGGGAGGCGGACATTGCAGTGAGCCAAGATAGTGCCACTGCACTCCAGCCTGGGCTGCAAGAACAAAACTCCATCTCAAAAACAAAAAACAAAAAAAAGGCCAGGCGCGGTGGCTCATGCCTGTAATCCCAGCACTTTGGGAGATGGAGGCGGGTGGATCATGAAGTCAATAGTTTGAGACCAGCCTGACCAATACGGTGAAACCCCTCCTCTACTAAAAAATAATAATAATAATAATTAGCTGGGTGTGGTGGTGTGCGCCTGTAGTCCCAGCTACTCAGGAAGCTGAGGCAGGAGAATCACTGGAACCTGGGAGGCAGAGGTTGCAGTGAGCCAAGAGCACACCACTGCACTCCAACCTGGGTGACAGAGCGAGACTCCGTCTCAAAAAAAATAAAAGTAGAGTTATCATCTCGGCGGGGATAATTGACCTGATCAGCAGGGGGATGTGGACTACTTTTACACAAGGGGCATGGGAGTATACATGTGGAACACTTGGGCATCATCCTGATGCTTCCTTGCCCAATTTTAATTGAGAGTGGGCACATACAGCAGTCCTGGCCTGAAGAGGTGATAGTTATAAAGCACTCAAATGCCTCTGTAATTAAGATTTTAATTACACCTTCTGGAGAGCCTCTAAGACCAGCCAAGATGAGGGCTGTGGATAAGAGAAGTTTAGAATGGATAGTGAAGGAAAGAGAGAAAATCTGTTACAGCTCCATGACCGTATGCAACCCCTAATAGTTTCTGTATTTGTTCCACTAACCCCCATCTTCTAAGTTTACCTTCAGGAAGAGAGGCCCACAGGAAATTGGGAGGGGAGTTTTTCCCTAAACACATGGGAAAGTGGATCTGTGCAGTATAAGAGGTGGACAGTGACAGTCATGAAGTTTTGCTACACAGATGTTCCTTCAAGAAAACCTGCTGGCCAGGTATGACCAGCAAGGGGTGAGGCCAGCTCATGTCTGTAATTTCAGCACTTTGAGAGGCCAAGTTGGGAGGATTTCTTTAGCTCAGGAATTCAAGACCAGCCTGGACAACATAGCAAGACCCTGTCTCTAAAAATAAAATTTAAAAATTAGCCAGGTATGGTAGTGTCAGCTACATGGAAGGCTGAGGTCGGAGGATCCCTTGAGCCCAGAAAATGGAGGCTATAGGGAGCTGTGATTGCACCACTGTGCTCCAGCATGAGTGACCTAGCAAGACCCCATCTCCCCCCCCCAAAAAAAAACTTGCCTTAGGGTTGGGGACTGCAGTTAGCTCACACACCTTTGGGTCCACAGCAGTTTCTAGTCATAACCAGGTGTGACTTTGGGAGGAGTGGCTCAGGTGGAATGAAGAAAATGACCATTGAGGTGAGGAGGTCAAGGAACTGAGAAGTCATGTGACAGGAGTTGGCTTGGATAGCAAAACAACAGTATGGGCAAGTGGATGAGGGAGAAAGACCAGAAATGTAGATGGCATTAAAGAGTAGGGAGAGGTCCCATGCACGGTGGCTTAGGCCTGTAATCCTAGCATTTTGGGAGGCCAAGATGGGAGGATTGCTTGAGGACTGCAGGAGTTCAAGACCAGCCTGGGCAATAAAGCAAGACCCAGCCTCTACAAAAAATTTTAGAAATCACTTGGGTGTGGTGGCATGTGCTTGTAGTCCCAGCAGCTCCTCGGGAGGCTGAGATAGGAGGATCGCTTGAGCCCAGGAATTTGAGGTTGCTGTGATTGGTGATTGTACCACTCACTATACTTCAGAAACAAACAAAAAGAGTTGAAGGAGAGGATAATATAGCCAAATGTCGTGAATTCTGAAGAAACAGGTTTACAAGAGGAAGAAACAGTATTTTTTACTATTTTACTTTAAACATTTTATTTATTTTTTGAAACAGGATCTCACTCTGTCACCCAGGCTGGAGTGCAGTGGCACAATCATGCCTCACTGCAGCCTCAACTTCCCAGGCTCAAGCAATCCTCCTACCTCAGCCTCCCTAGCAGCTGGGACTACAGGCATGCACCACCACGCCCAGCTATTTTTTAATTTTGTGTGTGTGTGTTTAGCAGAAACGGGGATTCACCATGTTGGCCAGGCTGGTCTCGAACTCCTGAGCTCAGGTGATCCACCCACCTCAGTCTCCCTAAGTGCTGGGATTACAGGCGTGAGCCACCGCGCCCAGCCCATTTTTTAATTTTTTTGTGGAGATGGGGTCTCACCATATTGCCCAAGCTGGTCTCTAACTCCTGAACTCAAGTGTTCCTCCTGCCTCAGCCTCCCAAAGTGCTGGGATTACAGGTGTGAACCACTGTGCTTGTGGAAGAATTGATAAAAGCCTGAAAGCAAAAATAAGATCAAGAAGAACATCATGCTATCTCTGTTTCCTAAAGTTTGTGGGGTATAAGAAAATAAGCACCTTCGGCCAGGCGCAGTGGCTCATACCTGTAATCCCAGGACTTTGGGAGGTCGAGGTGGGTGAATCACCGGAGGTCAGGAGTTTGAGACCAGCCTGGCCAACATGGTGAAACCCCGTTTCTACTAAAAATACAAAAACTAGCCAGGCATGGTGGCATGCGCCTGTAATCTCAGCTACTTGGGAGGCTGAGGCAGGAGAATTGCTTGAACTCAGGAGGTGGAAATTGCGGTGAGCCGAGATTGCGTCATTGCAATCCAGCCTGGGTGACAAGAGCAAAACTCCATCTCAAAAAAAAGGAAGAAAAAGAAAAGAAAAGAAAGAAGCACCTTCTGTTTATGGTGACGTGGTGTTCTTGGAATACATGTATATATTAGTTAAGGGCAGTAAAGAAAGAGAATGATCTGGAAAGATGTTGAGAGTATTTGTTGATCACGGAGTAGAAATACTAAAGGACTCCATGGAAGAGTTTGGGAGGAAGGAGAAGAAGTGAGAACTGAAT
>NW_012106686.1:1161599-1163279 GCF_000951045.1 Mandrillus leucophaeus | reverse complement strand
GTATTACATATGTTTGAAACTGCGAACTTGATCCCAAAGGACACCAAGGAGAATCTCATTTGCATTTTACTTCTGGGATTTGGACAAGTCGGAGACCTCTGAGAGACTGAGGAGTAACCAACAGAAGTCTACTTGTAGACGATCCCAAGAAATCTCCTGAGAGATGAATCTCTAGGCAAGGACCTGACATACAAGATTGTAACAAAGCCTTAGTCATTGGAGAGGCAGGAGATGACACTGAGTCAGTTTATTACTCAGATTTATGTCCCCATTCAGCCCCCTCCATAAACCCATGTGAACTATGAGTCAACATTGAAAGGCAATTTTCCTAAAATCTGTGTATGACATTAGTATACAAGCTTTATGTCTTTAATACTCATTCATAAAGCATGACATCTAAAGCACAATGACCCAGAATTCAGAAGAACTTTGGCACCTTGAAAAATGCATCATATCCACCATGATGATGCCCAGAGAGGGAGTAGGTAGCAATCAGGGCCAAGTGACAGTGTGGTGAGCACCAGAAGTTGCGATGGGTGCTTTACACAGCTTGAATTCTGAACAATTCCTGCTGCTGAAGTCTAGGAAATAGACTATATAACATAGAATGTGGGCTTCAGAGTTAGATATGGATTCAAACCCCAAATGTCATTCCATCATGCCTACATGGAGGTCCCTGATAGAAGGCATGTGCCGGTTGATAATGAGTATCCAATCACAGTTCTTTCATTCATTCAACAAATACTGATTGAAGACACACAATGTATCAGGCATCATGGAGGATATGGTAGTGGGCAAAGAAAATGAGCTCCTTTTGCTAATGGGTGAAGTGCAAAAGGTTTGACTCACACTGTGCTATTGTCACAAAGAATCACTTCTCTGCCTGCTCATGGTATTCTACCATTTCCAAGTTATGGACCTTTTGTCGCCTCTCCACCAAGCTCCCTTTGGAGAGTTGGATCAAACTCAGTAGCTTTATCCTGGATACCATCATTAGTTTCCTCTTAACTCTTTGCCCTTCCCCTCTTCTGCACCCAACCAGCTCCCATTTGCTGGAGAGAAGAGCATTCAGATAGGTCTCTTCGGACAGCCCTGATAACTTCATCAGAAGGAAAGAAAGTTATATAATCTGCAGAGAAGAGTGCAGCCCTTATTTACCTTTGCCTTGCTTTTTGCTTCTCTGGCCTTCCATGGGGATCTCTGCCTCTGTGCTTAATTCTCTCAGAGGCTGGGTCCATTTGAAGTTGCTTGCTTACCTTCCTGTTCACTGTACCAGCCAGCGTTCTTGAATGCAAAGAACAACCATAGACCCTGGCTAACATAAGTAGAAAATAAATTTATTAGAAGGATATTGGATGACTCACAAAATTGGTTGGGAAATGGAGAATCAGGCTTGGAAAACAGGCAGGAACCATAGGGCTGGCAGCTGGAGAAGTCTGGATATCAGGATAAATGTCCCTGGCATCACATCCATCACCACTGTTCTGCATAGCTTGAACGGTGGCACTGTTATATCTGTCGCATGCTACCCCAAATAAAGCCTGGCTAGCTGTTCCTCCTTACATCACTCACTGTGAGTCCTAGAAAGACCATTCTAGTTGGAGCTTATGTCATACCTCTACTTTATCTGTTCACAAAGGCAGGCAAAATTCAGTAGCTTTTTTTTTTTTTTTTTTTTTT
>NW_012106686.1:1158180-1161329 GCF_000951045.1 Mandrillus leucophaeus | reverse complement strand
GTTCAAACAATTCTCCTGCCTCAGCCTCCTGAGTACCTGGGATTATAGGTGTGAACTACCACGCCTGCCTAATCTTTTTGTATTTTTAGTAGAGACGGGGTTTCACCATTTTGACCAGGCTGGTCTTGAACTCCTGAGTTCAGGTGATACACCTACCTCGCCCTCCTTAAGTGCTGGGATTATAGGCATGAGTCACCGTGCCCAGCCTTTGTGTGTGTGTGTGTGGGGGGGCAAGGTCTTACTCTCTCAGGCTGGAGTGCAGTGGAGCGATCTTGGCTCACTGCAACCTCCACTTCCCGGGTTCAAACAATTCTCCTGCCTCAGGCTCCTGAGTACCTGGGATTATAGGTGTGAACTACCACACCTGCCTAATCTTTTTGTATTTTTAGTGGAGACAGGGTTTCACCATGTTGGCTAGGCTGGTCTTGGGCTCCCGAACTCAAGTGATCTGCCCACCTCGGCCTCCAAAGTCCTGGGATTATAGGTGTGAGCCACAGTGCCCAGCCAGTAGCATATTGCTTGACTACCCTCTTTATTGCTCCCATCTTCCCCTGGCTGATAATCCTCCGAATCTTCTGGCTGAGGAATTGAAGAATCAGGGTTGACCATGGACTGAGGTGCAAAATCATATTTGCAAATGGGCTTCCATGGGTTTCATGCTGACCCTTTTTAGGTCCATCATTGTATAGACATCTTTCAGAATAGTTGCATTTCTTTGTTATCCCTACTTACCCTTAGTTCCTTCTCGCTGGCTTTCTCTACCTTTCTCTTTGCCATGTTTCTCTGTAACACTGCTTGAACCTGTGTTTTCATGACTAAGACCCTTCTCCCAGCCTTAATCATTTCAAACTTGCAGTCCTGTACTATGCTATATCTTTTTCACCTTTAGGGCCTTTTTACACTCGAAAAATCTGTGCACCTGTAGCTAAAGTTATTTCTCTTCAACCATCTTATCCTGCTATTGAAACACTTCACTTAACTCTTGAACAATCCTACTCGTAAAGAGAATAATTCATTCCCCAAAATTCACTTTTCTTTTGCATGTTACAAACCTCTCATTTCCATTATGTTTCATTCTTTCCTCTAAATTACTACATTTAAAATTTTTTAATTTTAATTTTTTTGAGACAGTCTCACTCTGCCACCCAGGCTGGAGTGCAATGGCATCATCTCAGCTCACTCCAACCTCCACCTCCTGGGTTCAAGCGATTCTCCTGCTTCAGCCTCCCAAGTAGCTGGGACTACAAGAGCCTGCTACCACACCCAGCTAATATTTGTATTTTTAGTAGAGATGGGGTTTTGCCGTGTTGGCAAGGATGGTCTTGAACTCCTGGCCTCAAGTGATCTGCTTGCCTCGGCCTACCAAAAGTGCTGGGATTACAGATGTGAGCCAGCGCGCCCGGCCTCTTTTTTTTTTGAGATAGAGTCTCACTCTGTTGCCCAGGCTGGACTGCAGTGGATCATAATTCACTGCACCCTCGACCTCCCAAGATCAAGCGATCTTCCCACCTCAGCCTTCTCAGTAGCTGGGACCACAGGCATGCACCATAACGTTTGGCTCATTTAAAATTTTTGCAGCAACAGGGTTTCACCATGTTGCCCAGGCTTGTCTTTAACTCCTGGGCTCAAGCGATCCTCCTGCCTTGGCCTCCGAAAGTGCTGCGATTACGGGTGTAAGCCACTGTGCCCAGCCTATATTTTTAAAAGATTTGGAAATAAATACTCCAAACAAAGTTTCAAAGACCTTCTTTTTCAGTGTTTATCTAATGTTATTTTTCCCCTGACATATCTGTGGTCAGTATGTTTAGGTTTGTTTTTTTCAGTATTATATACAATAGCAAAATATAAAGTCTAAATGTCCATTGATAGAATACTGGCTAAAGAAATTATGGTATATGCATATAATGGAATTCTGTGTAGTCATTTAGAAGAATGACACAGATTTATATGTACTTGTATGGAGCCATGTCCAACACATCCTGGTAAGTGAAATGGCAGGGGGATAGATGTGTGTATGGTCTATCACTATTTGTGAAGAAATTTGTATATACAATAAATATCTCCACAAGAATACACAGGAAACTTGGCTGAGCACAGTGGCTCCCATTTATAATCCTAGCTCTTTGGGAGGCTAAGGTGGGTGGATCACTTGAGGTCAGCATTGCAAGACCAGCCTGGCCAACATGGTGAAACCCCATCTCTACTAGAAATACAAAAAATTAGCTGGGTGTAGTGGCTTGTGTCTGTAATCCCAGCTACTCAGGAGTCTAAGACACGAGAATCGCTTGAACTTGGGAGACAGAAGCTGCAGCGAGCAGAGATTGTGCCACTTCACCTCAGCCTGGGCAACAGAGCGAGACTCTGCCTCCAATAAAATAAAATAAAAGACACAGGAAACTAGCAATAGCGATGCCTCTGGAAATGGAATCTTGGCTAGGGGGAAGTGGTGTGAGGGAGACATTCTTTTCACTACGTGCTCAATATGGTACCAAAATAAATTATTTCTACTGGGGGAAAATCCAGAGACATAGACAAAAACGGTGATAATTTATGATTCATCTGAAAGACCTTGAAAAATCACTCTATTTAAGGATGATTTGGTTCATAGTTTAGATGTTTTTTCATTTCTGCTCTCAGTTTGACTGCCACAAAAACTTTGGGATAAACAGGATTTGGGGTTTCACTTTAATCTATTTGGAGAGGCTGATCTGCATTTAGGGCTTGGCTATCTAACGGTATCTTCCCTTCTATGTTACTCACTCACTCATTCAACAAGTATTTATTGAGCCCCTGGAGAGGCACCAGGGTCCGTGCTACACATCAAAGTGGCCCACATGCTGCAAGCAGGTTTCAGATCCTCTGATGAGAATAAAGTAGAAGAAAATATAAAGCTGGTAATGCTAACTCTTGCTCTATCATTGACAGCACAGTTCTGTGCAATTCTTCTTATTCTAAATCCTTGAAATACCAGTAAAGAGACTTGAGAATTTAAAAAAAGAAAAAACAACCTTGTGTATTCAAGCAAATCTGTTTCCAAACTATGCAATTTTTTTCATGGCATGAGCTTTTGTAGAACAAATCAAGTAAGTAAAAGACTATAGAAAATGTCACAGCATGGCCGGGCACAGTAGCTCATGCCTGTAATCCCA
>NW_012106686.1:1151280-1157720 GCF_000951045.1 Mandrillus leucophaeus | reverse complement strand
GGAGGGGAGGGAAGGGAAGGGGAGGGGGTCATAGCAGAAGTTTCTGTTTAAATATCTTAAATATATATATTTAATTTTATTTGAATACTTTTCACAGTTTACTTGGGATCATAGAAATTTCAGCAAAATAATGCTACAAGTTTGAAAATAAAATAATTCTCTTAGCCTTTCTTTTTCCCCCCATTTGGCACTCTACCGACATCAAGCAATGCTATGAGAATCCAGTTCTTCAGTTATTTTCCGAAGATTTAGACAACTATTTCCACCTTGAGACATCTGTAGAGACTAAATAAAAAGCAGAGTAACTGAGACAGAAATATGTGGTATTTCATCCAGCCAAGTTGCAATTCTAATGTTCATCATCTTTCCACTGGGGGAGGCTGGTGAAAAATAAACCCAAGCCAAAAAGGAAGCCATCAAGAGGCCACTAGAAAAGCAAATTGACTGTGAAAGCCTAAATAACAATAATCTCATAGTGATGATATACATTATATGGTGCATAAAGATAGATATGTCATTCGTTTCTTTGTTTATTCATTCATTCAGCTTAATAGTTAAGAACATAGACAATGGAGCCAGACTGCCTGTTTTAATCCTAACATTGTTATTTATTACTAGTGTGTGACCTTGTTCAAATTACTCAGCCTCTCTGGGCCTCTGTTTCCTTATCTGCAAAATAGTACGTACCTCATTGGGTTGTTTAAAATTTGTTCTTCGAACAGTGCCTGTCACATAGTAAACATTACAGAAGTGTTTGTGAGATTAACACTCACAAGTGTTAGTAAGTTTGACAAGTTATATGGTTTGACAAGTGATATGGTTTGGCTGTGCCTCCAGCCAAATCTCAACTCGAATTGTATCTCCCAGAATTCCCACGTGTTGTGGGAGGGACCCACGGGGAGGTAATTGAATTATGGGGGCTAGTCTTTCCTATACTATTCTTGTGATAGTGATTAAGTCTCACAAAATCTGACAGGTTTATCAGGGGTTTCTGCTTTTGCTTCTTCCTCATTTTCTCTTGCCGCCACCATGTAAGAAGTGCTTTTCGCCTTCCCATGATTGTGAGACCTTCCCCAGCCACGTGGAGCTATAATTCCAATTAAACTTCTTTCTTTTGTAAATTGCCCAGTCTCTGGTATGTCTTTATCAGCAGTGTGAAAATTGACTAATACAACAAGTGTGCATTGAGCAACTAGTATGGTCCAGGCATTGAGCCAGGTGCTTGAGATACAGTGGTGAATGAGATAGTCACAGCATCTGCCTCTAGAACTTTTGGACTATGGAGAAAGACAATCAAACAAGTGATTACATAACATGTGAGGAGTGTTTTGACAGGGGGTGTGCAAGGTGTTATGAGATCATAGTGTGGAAGAACCTCCCTAACGCAAGTCAAAGGGAAATCTGGCTGTTCTAGAAAAGAGCTTTGCGGGCACCAAAAAAGGCAGTATAATATAGTGATTAAGCGGCCCTGGGAAGTCCAGCTTTCTGGGTTTGTATTAGCTTTGTGCAAAAGTAATTGCAGTGGTTTTTTTTGGTTTGTTTTTTGTTTTGTTTTGTTTTTTGATGGAGGCTTGCTCTGTCGCCCAGGCTGGAGTGTAGTAGTGCGATCTCAGCTCACTGCAACCTCCGCCTCCCGGGTTCAAGCAATTCTCCTGCCTCAACCTCCCAAGTAGCTGGGACTACAGGTGTACGCCACCATGCCTGGCTAATTTTTGTATTTTTTAGTAGAGATGGGGTTTTGCCATATTGGCCAGGCTGGTCTCGAACTCCTGACCTCGTGATCTGCCTGCCTCAGCCTCCCAAAGTGTTGTGATCACAGGCGTGAACCACCGTGCCCAACTGGTGTTATTTCTAGAAGAGGAAAACCAAAATACATTATCGACAATGCTGTTATTATCTGTGCACACAGTGGCTCCAATTTCTAGAATATGCTTTGATATTTCCCAAGAGGTCCCCCTTTAAACCTGTACTAAACTAGACTTAAAAGGGAAGGGGTAGGAGAAGAAAATTTTTGTTATAACATTAATTTAAGCAAAAGATGCAGGACAAACATAGTGCTCTAAAATTTTTACCAGTCTTGTAAAAGGAGAGGTAAAGCTAAAAAAGAGACCTAGGCAAGATCAACTGCAACAATATTATCATACTATTATGGTAATATACTATCCTATTTTCATTATGCAATAATACTTATTATTATGTAATAATACTTAATATTCAAGTAATTCTTATTATTAAAACACGTAGATGTTGGTTACTATATTCCAGGTACTGTTCTAAGAGTTCTCAGTGTACAAACTCATTTAGTCCTCACCACATCCTAAGACACAGACACAGTTATGACTCCCATTGTATCAATAAGGAAATCTGAGGCACAGAGAGATTAGGTCAATTGCTCAAGGTCACAACCAGTAAGTGATGGAGCCATGATATTAGGTTGAAGCAAAAGTAATTGCGGTTTTTGCTGTTATAAAAACCACAATTGGTCGGGCACAGTAAAATATGGCAAAACCCCATCTCTACTAAAAAATACAAAAATTAGCCAGGCGTGGTGGCGTGTGCCTGTAGTCCCAGCTACTCTGGAGGCTGAGGCAGGAGAATGGCATGAACCCGGGAGGCAGAGCTTGCAGTGAGCCGAGATCATGCCACTGCACTCCAGCCTGAGCAACTGAGCGGGACTCCGTCTCAAAAAGAAAATAAAAAAAAAAGAAATAACACCAAAATTGCAGTCAAACAGCTTAGGTTTCATACGTAGCTTTGCCTCTTGCTTGGTGGTCTGGGGAAAGTCACTTGATTTGTCTGATCTTCAGTGTTCTCATCTGTAAAATGGGAAAATAGTAATTCCTAATTTACTGAGTTGTTATGAATACAAATGAAATAATACAGGGAGGAAGGAGGACTTTGTAATCTGCAAAGATCCATTCAATTAGAAATAGAGTCACACGCATTTGCCTCATAAGATCTCATCCAGTTTTCTATATAACTGGCCACTTCCATGGGCTCTATTGCCATGGGCATCTATTCCATGTTGCTCAACAAATCCTCAGGCATTTGCCCCAAAGCTTTGGCTACTTACCTAAATTCCAGATCAATCTAGAAAGCCTGTCTAGGGGTTAAATTGCTGGGAGGGATAGGTTTGTGAGAATGGGAAAGAAACTGAAACTTTTTTTTTTTTTTTTTGTCACTCCATTCCCTTTCTCTTCTCTGTCCTTTGAACTTCCTGAAAAACCCTTGATTCACCCGTTCAACAAAAGAAGAAGAGGTAAAATAAGTTTTCCTCTGTGTCTCTTATCTGGATTTCTCTGGTGCTTTATGTACAGAGAGTTACAGTGTATTGTGGTCATGTGTTGATGTATTTGTCACTACTACTGAATCTCTTTTTTTTTCCCCCTATTTGTTTTTCATGGTGGGTTCTCAATAAATGCTTGTTGGATTGAACAGACTATAATGTAATTGAAGCTATTCAGAGCTCAGAATGTATTTCACATACTCAGATCAAGTGATTATTTCACACACTCAGATCAAGTGATTTATTCGAGACTTTCAGAGAGCTTGGTTAAAAATAAAGATCTGGATTCAGGCAATTTTGTTCAGAGAATTTTGGGGGAGTTAAATAGCTCTGGCTGCAGGCTAGGGTCTTCGTTATGGGAAAAAAATGCAACATAGGAAGAATTGCAAAATACCTCCAGGAAAACGTCTGGGTATTTTTGAACCTTTGGCAGAGATGCATGTCTGTCTGGAATACACTTCTTTCCCTTCCCCTCCTGTCTCTAATCCTACAGCTTAACCCAGTAGCACATAATAAATAAGCAAAATTTATAGAAATATTTTTCTGAATCCTGATCCCTTGAAATTATGACCTGGTGATTCCTTCCCCCACCAATAGTTCTGAAGTCAACATGGCATATAAATATGGCAACTACATGTCCTGGCTTTTTCACCCCAGTTTTGAAGCTTTGATTTAAAATATTCTCTGTCAGTATCAGACTTCATCCCATTTTTGGTTCATATTCATGGAGATCCCATAATAAAACATTTGTTAGAAAACTACTGTCACATTATTTCTAAGATATTATGCTTTATATAATAATGTTTTAATATGTAGCATGGGGAAAGTATTTGTATTTGAACAAATTCAAAACCTCACCAGCAATAAAAGTGCAAGATTCTGCTTTTTATTCTTATTTTTTCTTTCTTTTTTTCCATCCTAGCTCCTGGCTGTGAAATTTTTTCCTTCTTTCCTTCCTTCCTTCCTTCCTTTCTTCCTTCCTTCCTTTCTTCCTTCCTTCCTTCCTTTCTTCCTTCCTTCCTTCCTTCTTCCTTCCTTCCTTCTTTCCTTCCTTCCTCCCTCCCTCACTTCTTTTCTTCTTTCTTTCCTCCATCTATTTAACCATACGAAGAGGATACTATTAAAAAAAACCAAAACTTCCAAATAATATCCATTTAAAACTTTTAGTGTTTAGTGTTAGTGAAGTTTGGAAAATCAGTGCATTGTCTAGCAGGAATGTAAATTAAAATCATCTTTAAAACAACTTTACAATATCTAATAAGAGTATTAAAAAGTTCATATGGCCTGGCACAGTGGTTCACGCCTTTAATCCCAGCACTTTGAGAGGCCAAGGCAGGCAGATCACCTGAGGCCAGGAGTTTGAGACGAGACTGGTCAACATGGCAAAACCCCATCTCTGCTAAGAATACAAAAATTAGCCTGGTGTGGTGGTGTGCACCTGTGATCTCAGCTACCTGGGAGGCTGAGGCAGAAGAATCGCTTGAGCCTGGGAGGCAGAGGTTGCAGCCAGCCAAGATCTGGGGCTTCTGGGTAAGGCTGCTGGCTGCCCTCTGTAATAGTCTCCTGGCTTTCAGGTTTCAGAACAATAGGCCATCTCCCTAGGCTCTGTCTCATCTTATGCTCCAAAACCTGTTGGGGATCTTCTTCCCTTACAGCAGTTTTGTCAGCTTAGAGTTGGTTTCTAGTTCTCTGCCTAGCCTTTAGGTGATGAATGGTTGCATGAACTGCCTCTGTTTCTTAACCTGGCCTTTCTTTCACCCTCTTGAGCATCATGGCCCTTCCCACTCTGGGAGCAACAAAAGCGGAGCATGGGCTACCTGCACAGCTAATAGGCCAGTGCCCCATAGTTTAACTGAGCTGCTCAGATTCGTATTTTAGGTTCAGCAAACTGGGGTTAAAAGCAGAATACTGGTATACAAACAGATACATACATAGGCCAATGGAAGAGAATGAAATAAATATAAATCCATGCATTTACAGCTGACTCAATTTTCAACAAAGGCACCAAGAACATACAATGGGGAAATGCCAAATATCTTCAATAAATGATGCTGGGAAAATCAGGTAACGATACGCAGAAGAATGACACAAGGTCACCATATACGAAAATCAAATTAAAATAGATTAACTTAAATCTAAGACCAGAAACTGTGAAACTACTAGACAAAAACACTGGGGAAATGTTCCAGGACATTGGTCTAGGCAAATATTTTTTGTGTAAGACCTCAAAAATACAGGCAACCAGAGCAAAAATAGACAAATGGAATTACATCAAGCTGAAAAGCTTCTGGGCAGCAAATAAAAAATTGACAAAGTGAAGAGACAACCCACAGAATGGGAGAAAATATTTGCAAAATATTCATCTGACAAAAAATTCATAACCAGAACATATAAGGAGCTCAAACAACTCAAGTGCAAAAAAATCCCCAGTAATCCAATTTTAAAATGGGCTGAAGATCTGAATAGATATTTCTTGAAAGAAGACATACAAATGGCCAACAGGTATATATGAAAAAATGTTCAACATCACAAATCATCAGAGAAATGCAAACCAAAACCATAATGAGATATCATTTCACCCCAGTTAAAATGGCTTTTATCAAAAAGAGTGAAAAGGGCCAGGCGCAGTGGCTCACGCCTGTCATCCCAGCACTTTGGGAGGCCAAGGCAGGTGGATCACCTGAAGTCAGGAGTTTGAGATCAGCCTGGCCAACATGGTGAAACCCTTCTCTACTAAAAATACAAAAAAAAAAATTTAGCTGGGTGTGGTGGCACACAAGTGTAATCCCAGCTATTTGGGAGGCTGAGGCAGGAGAAACGTTTGAACCTGGGAGGCAGAGGTTGCTTTGAGCTGAGATTGTGCCATTGCATTCCAACCTGGGCGACACAGCGAGACTCCATCTCCCAAAAAAAAAAAAAAAGAGCAGAAAGGCCGGGCATTGTGTCTCACGGTTGTAATCCCAGCATGTTGGGAGGCCAAGGCAGGTGCATCACTTGAGCTCAGGAGTTCAAGACCAGCTTGGGCAACATGGTGAAACCCTGTCTCTAATAAAAATATGATAATTAGCTGGATGTGGTGGCATGTGCCTGTAATCCCAGCTACTCAGAAGGCTGAGGTGGGAGAATCACTTGGTGGAGCAGAGGTTGCAGTGAG
>NW_012106686.1:1150854-1151215 GCF_000951045.1 Mandrillus leucophaeus | reverse complement strand
AAAAAAAAAAAAAAAAGACTGGAAATAATAGATGCCAGTGAGGATGTGAAGAAAGAAGAACTCTAGTACACCGCTGGTAGGAACGTAAATTAGTACAACCACTATGGAAAACTGTATAGAGGTTCCTGAAAAAAAAACTAAAATTAAAACCACATGATCCAGCAAATCCACACTGAGTATATATCCAAAAGAAAGGCAATCAATATATTGAAGCTGTCTCTACATTCCCATGTTAATTTCAGCACTATTCACAATAGCTGAAATGTGGACTCAACCTAAGTGCCAGTCAATGGATGAATGGATAAAGAATGTGTAGTATATATACATAGTAGAATACTATTCAGCCAGAAAAATGAATAAA
>NW_012106686.1:1142129-1144604 GCF_000951045.1 Mandrillus leucophaeus | reverse complement strand
ATTAATTTACAATAATCTACTGTATATTTCAAAAGGGTGAAAAGAATAACTTGAATGTTTCTAGCATAAAGAAAAGGCAAATATTTAAGGCAACAGATATCCCAGTTACCCTGATTTGATCTCTAACAAATTACATTAATGTATTAAATCATGTACCCCAAAAATATGCACACGCATTATGTATCAATTTTTTAAAAAAGAAAAAACAAACAAACTGAGGTTACATAGAAGAATTCAGTTTCAGCTCCAACAGAGGTTCAGAATTAGCTGAATCCTCGGGCTGCAGGAGACAGGAATCTAGCTGAGGACCCTGCAATTAGAGCCATGATTCAAAATACCTAGGAGCTAGCAGAAGGGCAGCAGTACCTGGAAGTGAGATTTCACTCTGGAGAGGTTCCACTTGCTACGGATCCAAGTTTCCCACCTCCACAGCAAACAGACAAATGCTGCTCAGAGGTCCATTCGGTCACCCACCCATGAGCAGGTTAGGGGTGAGGGCAATGCTGAGATGGGCTAAAGGTCAAGGAACCCAAGATGGCCTGTTGTGGGGAGTGATCTTCTAGAGAGGCCCAGATTCAGGTGCTGACATTTCTTGACAACCTCTTTTGGTTGGCCCTAAGTAGAAATGTTGTCCTGGGTAATAGTAAATAGTACTGCCTTTCATCTATATGTCCAGGTCCTGGACTAGTCTTGGTTATTGAAAGGATTTTTGTACTTTTTCCCATCCTCAAGTTTTTGAGACAAGATGACTCTTACTCATAGTACTCAAAATACTACAAAAAGGAAAGAGGACTTTTTGTTAAATTGTGTCTAACAAAATAGTCAGTAACAGGATATAAAGATGTCCTAGAATTGGGAAAATGAGATCAGGAAACGTTATCCTTTTAAAAAAATTATTATCATCATTATTATTATTTTTATTTTTTTGAGATGGAGTCTTACTCTGTTACCCAGGCTGGAGTGCAGTGGTGAGATCTCTGCTCACTCCAACCTCCATCTCCCGGGTTAAAGTGATTCTCCTGCCTCAGCCTCCGAAGTTGCTGGGATTACAGGCACGTGCCACTGCTCCCAGCTAATTTTTTGTATTTAGTAGAGATGGGGTTTCACCATGTTGGCCAGGCTGGTCTCAAACTCCTGACTTCAAGTAATCTGCCTGCGTCAGCCTCCCAAAGTGCTGGGATTACCGGCATGAGCCACCACACCTGGCCAGGAGGAGGTTATTTTTTGACATCCCCAGATCCATTTACTCAGCTGTTTATTGAGCCGGGTACCATGCTAGTTGCTGAAAGTGATTACATGTGAATGGAAGAAGGCCTCTGCCCTCATATTCTTTAGTAAGAGGGCTAGCCATGAAACAGTCTGCCAAATAATAATAACGATTATTATAAACTGTAAACTAAAATAGTGATCACACAACTTACTGGTTTAAATGATCAGCTGTAAGAAATTCTAAGAGATTGAGTGCAAATTTGTTATAGAAATTTAGAAGACCCAGTCCAATCCAGAGACAGGAGTGCTTTTAATCTCATAAAAAACTTGCTGAATGAATCAATTCTGGAAAAAATGAAACACAACAACAACAAAAAGTTACCAGAAATGGAGTTTGTTTTCTTGGGGAAAAGGTAGCAAACGAGCTAGATTTGCGAGTGACACCATATCCTATAGACAGAGTGCCTGGACCAGCCTCTCCAAAGATTTCAGCTGGCTTAGTAATATCTCTGAGTAAAGAAACTAGTATTTTCATTTGGGATTTACTCTCCCCATTAATTAATTAATTTATTTATTTTGGAGATAAATTCTTGCTCTGTTGCCTAAGCTGGAGTGCAATGGCGTGATCTTACCTCACTACAGCCTCTGCCTCCCAAGTTCAAGCGATTCTCCTGCCTGAGCCTCTTGAGTAGCTGGGAATAGAGGTGAGTGCCACCATGCATGGCTAATTTTTGTAATTTTAGTAGAGATGGGGTTTCACCACGTTGGCCAGGTTGGTCTTGAATGCCTGGCCTCAAGCAATCTGCCCACCTCGGCCTCCCAAAATGCTGGGATTATAGGCACGAACCACTGTGCCGGGCCTCTCCCCATAAAATTGAATTAATGAAAGTCAGTTCCCTCTGTGATTGAAAAGAAACTGCTAAAATTAAAATTTTAAAGCCCATTTGGTCATTATATATTTTTTCTATGTATTACTTAATTTGTTTGGCTATTTTAGTAGTTGTTCCTGTTAAGGATTTTGGCATCTATTCAGAAGGAATATTGGTATGTACTTTTCTTTTCTTGTAATGTTTTTGACTCTATCAGGTTAATAGGTCTCATAAAATTAAGTGAAAAGCATTTACACCTCCATTTTCTGAAAGAGTTTGTGTAGGATTGTTATTTTTTTTAACTTAAACATTTATTATTTACCAATTCAGCCATCAAGGCACTACATTTTCTTTGTAAAATGATTCTTCATTACAAACTCAATTTTTTTTTTTTTTT
>NW_012106686.1:1141376-1142079 GCF_000951045.1 Mandrillus leucophaeus | reverse complement strand
TTTTTTGAGACGGAGTCTCGCTCCATCGCCCAGACTGGAGCACAGTGGCGAAATCTCGGCTCACTGCAAGCTCCGCCTCCCGGGTTCCCGACATTCTCCTGCCTCAGCCTCCGGAGTAGCTGGGACTACAGGCGCCCGCCACCACATCCGGCTGATTTTTTGTATTTTGAGTAGAGACGGGGTTTCACCGTGTTAGCCAGGATGGTCTTGATCTCCTGATCTCGTGATCCATGCCCGCTTCGGCCTCCCAAAGTGCTGGGATTACAGACCTGAGCCACCGCGCCCGGCCACAAACTCAATTTTATTGACAGATCCGAAGCTATTTGGTTTTTTGTTTGTTTCTTGTTTTGAGACAGGGTCTCGCTTGGTTGCCCAGGCTGAAGTACAGTGGTGCAATCTCGGCTCACTGCAACCTGTGCCTCCCAGGTTCAAGCGATCCTCCCACCTCAGCCTCCCTAGTGGCTGGGACTACAGGTGCATGCCACCACACCCAGCTAATTTTTGTGTTTTTAGTAGAGAGGGGGTTTCACCATGTTGGCCAGGCTGGTGTTATTTCGGTTTTCTATTTGGGAATTTTGTCTTTTAGGGGAGTTCATCTAAGTTGTCCATGGACATATATTGACATAAAGTTGTTCATAATATTCTCTTGTTTTCTTTTAAATATCTATAGGATCTGAAGTGATGTATTCGTATTTTCTCCTTT
>NW_012106686.1:1138680-1139996 GCF_000951045.1 Mandrillus leucophaeus | reverse complement strand
CATCCTGGCTAACACGGTGAAACCCCGTCTCTACTAAAAATATAAAAAATTAGCCAGGCATGGTGGCAGGCGCCTGTTGTCCTAGCTACTTGAGAGGTTGAGGCAGGAGAATGGCGTGAACCCGGGAGGCGGAGCTTACAGTGAGCCAAGATTGTGCTACTGCACTCCAGCCTGGGTGACAGAGCGAGTCTCCGTCTCAAAAAATAAAATAAAATAATAAAAGCATTTCAGTTAGGATTATTAATACCTGTGTGTTTATTAAATGTGCACCTAAAATTTTGAACGTAATTGACAACTTTTCCTGGTCATTTATGGAGTGATCCTAGTTTTTAAGATAATGCATTTAAAAACTCAAAAATAAAAAATGAAACAAAAATAACCTGATAATGGCTGAATGTCAATATATACAAAGAACTTCTACAACTCAACAGTAAAAAAAAAAACTTATTAAAAAATGGGCAAAGGCCTGAATAGATATTTCTCCAAAGAAGATATGCAACTGGCCAGTGAGCACGTGAAAATATGCTCACTATCATGAGTCATTTAGGAAATGCAAATCAAAACTACAAGGAGACACTACTTCATACCTATTAGGATGGCTATTATTTTAAAAAACCCAGAAAATAACAAATGTTGGCAAGAATATGGAGAAATTGGAAGTCCTGTGCATTTTGCTAGTGGGAGTGTAAAATGGTGCAGCCTCTGTTGAAAACGGCATGGTGATTCCGTGAAAAATTTAATGCAGAGTGACCATAAGATCCAGCAATTTCACTTCTGAGCATATGCCCAGCCACATGGAAAGCAGAGATATGAAGACATATTTGTTCACCCAATTTTATAGCAGCATTATTCACACAGCCAAAAAGTAGAAGCAACCCAAGTGTCTATCAACAGATGAATCGATAAACAAAATGTAGTCTGTACATACAATGGAATATAATGCAGCCAGCCTTAAAAAGGAAGAAAGCTCTGACACATGCTACAAGATGATGAACTTTGAAGACATTATGCTAAATAAAAATATACCACCAAAAGACAAATACTGTATGATTCCAGCTATATGAGGTACGTCGAGTATTCAAATTCCTAGAGAGAAAAAAATAGAATATTAGTTGCCCAGGGCTGCAGCAAGGGAGGGATGGGAGCTAGTATTTAATGGGTATAGAATTTCACTTGGGGACAATGAAAATGTTTTGGAGACAGATGGTGAGGATGGTTGCAGGAGAGTGTGAATGTACTTAATGCCACAGAAGTGTACACTTAAAAATGGTTTAAATTGGCCGGGCACAGTGGTTCACACCTGTAATCCCAGCTCT
>NW_012106686.1:1134743-1136220 GCF_000951045.1 Mandrillus leucophaeus | reverse complement strand
CTTCTTTCTCTATTTACTTACTTTTTGCTTTTGTTTTCACTTGGGAATATTTTCTATTGTCCCTTGTTTCTGGGTTTGCATCAGGTCCTGAACAGTACAGCAGTTTATTTCCATTCATGCTTTCTTGTTCCTTGTACAAACATAGCTTCACTTTGAGTCTTTGGATAGGACGAAGCCTCTGCTCTTTCGTCACACTCAGACAGAATTCTGCTTTCCTCAGGAGCTCCCCACTCTCCTCCACGCACTACTGCCCAGGGCTGGAGCCAAGGATTCATGCTAATTCCCAGAGGACAATCCAGATTCTTTCCTTTTTTTTTTTTTTGAGACGGACTCTCACTCTGTCGCCCAAGCTGGAGTGCGGTGGTGTGATCTCAGCTCACTGCAATCTCTGTCTCCCAGGTTCAAGCGATTCTCCTGCCTGAGCCTTCTGAGTAGCTGGGACTACAGGCATGGGCCATGCCCCGAAAATTTTTGTACTTTTTGGTAGAGACGGGCTTTCATTGTGTTGGCTAGGCTAGTCTCCATCTCCTGGCCTCAGGTGATCCACCCGCCTTGGCCTCTCAAAGTGCTGGAATTACAGGCGTGAGGCAGGGAGCCTGTCGCAGATTCTTTCTGATCATATAAGTTGACTTTGCAACCAGCACTTTTATAGTATTCTACTCCTACCTGATTTCCTGTTTTACATCATGCTCTATGGTGGCACATGCCCTTGTCAGGACCAAGGACCTGACAGAGAAGGAAATAGGGAGTACCTTGCCTCCTTCAGCTCCACGTTGATAGTTCATGTAGCAGGAAAAGAGGGACCCAGCCTTCTTATCCTAGAGTTTTCAGGTACTTGCAAGAGAGATGTTGGCTTATGAAGAGTCTTCAAAGAGCCCACAATATAGTCTGGCAATGGGTAGTAGACAGCAGCTTGATCTTTTGCCATCCTTATTCATTCAACAAACTTTTATTGACTACCTATTGGGTACCTCTATTCTATGTGGAGCTTCAGTCCAAAGGGACAGAGTTATGAAAAATAACAACACGTTATGGGATGGGCATTTAATCCAATCTGGGGGTAGAAATGGAGTAGGGGAAGGTGATGCTTGGGTTGAGGCTTGATGGCCAAGTAAGACTAACCAGATGAAGAAGCAGCTAAAGGTGTTCTAGAAAGAAAAGATAGCACCCACAAAGATTCTGAGTTTGCCTCATGTGCTGAAGTGTGCAGTTTATTTCAATTAACACTTTTTTTTTCTTTTTTTGAGACAGAGTCTTACTCTGTTGCCCAGGCTGGAGTGCAGTGGCATGATCTTGGCTTACTGTGGCCTCTGCCTCCCAGATTCCAGTGATTCTCATGCCTCAACCTCCCGAGTAGCTGGGATTACAGACGCACACCACCATGCCTGGCTAATTTTCGTATTTTTAGTTGAAATGGGGTTTCACCATGTTGGCCAGGCTGGTCTCGAACTCCTGACCTCAGGTGATTTGCCTGCCT
>NW_012106686.1:1130497-1132252 GCF_000951045.1 Mandrillus leucophaeus | reverse complement strand
GTACTATGCAGAGTTAATTTAAGAAACCAAGGAGCAAGAACATTTCAATGCTGGATAGTACCATTTTTCTTCTTAAATTAAACTTTAAAATGACTGCCTTGCTATGGAGTTGTCATGCTTATGGCTGGAGGTTGAAACCTTAAAATTATGGTAAAATTCAACTCCATTCCGGCACTTTGGGATGCCAAGGCGGGTGGATCACGAGGTCAGGAGATCGAGACCATCCTGGCTAACACGGTGAAACCCCATCTCTACTAAAAATGCAAAAAAATAAATAAATAAATAAATAAAAAAAATTAGCCAGGCATGGTGGTGGGTGCCTGTAGTCCCAGCTACTCGGGAGGCTGAGGCAGGAGAATGGCATGAATCTGGGAGGCGCAGCTTGCAGTGAGCTGAGATCACACCACTGCACTCCAGCCTGGGTGACAGAGTGAGACTCCGTCTCAAAAAAAAAAAAATTTCAACTCCAAGTTGCTGCAGCCACATCAATTTGCTATCTAATTTTGAAAGCATTTAAATTAGTCTTATTACTAATTGTGTGCTTACTAAATGTGCAATTTAAAATGTATATAGTTGTGCAATGTGGTGAACACTGCCATGGGAACTTCATTAATAGAATCACTGATGCTATACTATTATTAGTACTGAATTAATACATTTTTATCAGACATTTCATTCAATAGTTCCTTTTTTCCTTTCTTTAATCCCTATACTTTACCTTCATCATTCTTCAGTTGGATCATCCTATTACTAGTACTTTATGTTACATTCATGTTATTTCACTGAATCTTCACAGCAATCCAAGTATTATTGGAAAGTATTATTATTTCTATTTTAATCAATGAGGAAACTCAGGCTCACAGAAGTTGCACAGCTTGCTTGATAACACACAGTAAGTCATGGGTGAAGTAGAAATTTAATTTCAGGGCAGTATGTCTCAGGAGTCTCTTCTCAACTCTACCAGCACGAGATGCCTTCCTCTGGTGATCATTATCTTCCTGAATTCTCAATCCTCCCATGATGTGGGAAGAGAAGATGCAAAATACACATCACTGAAGAACTGGCCTGAGCCAAGGGAAGAAGAGAAATGGTGCACACACAGCTTCATGTGAATCTGGAATCTTTCTTAAAAATCTTCTTTCTCTGCTGGGCGCAGTGGTTCATACCTGTAATCCTAGCACTTTGGGAGGCCGACATGGGTGGATCACCTGAGGTCAGGAGTTCGAGACCAGTCTGGCTAACATGGAAAAACCCCGTCTCTACTAAAAATACAAAAATTAGCCAGGTATGGTGGCGCACGTCTTTCATCCCAGCTACTCGGGAGGCTGAGGAAGGAGAATCGCTTGAACCCGGGAGGTGGAGGTTGCAGTGAGCTGAGATCGTGCCACTGCATTCTAGCCTGCACGACGGGAGAGAGACTCCATCTCAAAACAAACAAACAAATAGGCAAAGCTTCTTTCTCTATTTACTTACTTTTTGCTTTTGTTTTCACTTGGGAATATTTTCTATTGTCCCTTGTTTCTGGGTTTGCATCAGGTCCTGAACAGTACAGCAGTTTATTTCCATTCATGCTTTCTTGTTCCTTGTACAAACATAGCTTCACTTTGAGTCTTTGGATAGGACGAAGCCTCTGCTCTTTCGTCACACTCAGACAGAATTCTGCTTTCCTCAGGAGCTCCCCACTCTCCTCCACGCACTACTGCCCAGGGCTGGAGCCAAGGATTCATGCTAATTCCCAGAGGACAATCCAGATTC
>NW_012106686.1:1118817-1128857 GCF_000951045.1 Mandrillus leucophaeus | reverse complement strand
TTTTTTTTTTTAATATAAAAAGAGGTTGTGCAGGAAAAGTCCTCTTTTTATTTTCTATTTTTTTGAGACAGAGTCTCACTCTGTCACCCAGGCTGGAATGCAGGGGTGCGATCTGGGCTCACTATAACCTCCGCCTCCCAGGTTCAAGTAATTCTCCCACCTCAGCCTCCCTAGTAGCTGGGATTACAGGCACGCACCACCATGCCTGGTGGAGATGGAGTTTTGCCATATTGGCCAGGTTGGTCTTGAAGTCCTCTCCTCAGGTGATCAGCTTGCCTTGGCCTCCCAAAGTGCCGGGATTAAAGGCTTAAACCACTGTGCCTGGCCTATGGTTTCTTGTTTTTTGTACAAACATAGCTTCGTTTTGAGCCTTCTAATAGGATGGAAGGTGAATTCGAAATAGGTGAGACTGGAGTTAAGAGGCTGTTGGGATGATCCGGCCTATGGAAGGAAGCTCTTACACAGGACCCAGTTGCTGCATCATGCTGTGGGTCCCTACTCCACCAGATACTGCCAGTATCACAAGGTCAGTGGATCTGCAACTACAGTCTATAGCTGGCCACTGACTGGGGGTCAAAACATGGACCAGTTGTGTTTGGGTCCTCCACTGGGCCCATACGGAAAATTACAGAGCTTGAAACTCGTCTAAATTTCTAAGTCTTGTCCAGAGGAGTTGTTGTAGCTCCGTAAATCCCAAACCTTGAGCTTTGTCACTTTTTCACTGGTCTATTTCCCTTCTCCCTATCCCATACACTTTCATGACTATGTAAAGTCTTATCATCTGTCCATTCAAATGTGACTTACTTCATATAATTTCCCCTAATTTTCATTTCCCTGACTCCAAATAAGAATTAGCTGTCCTTATTTTAAGATCTCAATTAACTTTGTGCATAGGTTGAAACTCAATTCACCGAGGGTAATAAGGGAAGTTACCAGTAATGGATCAATTAGACTGAGGCACAACTATTTAATTGCTGAACGCTGCCATGTCTGCAGTGTACTCTAACAACTTAGTTAAGCTAATCCTGAGTATTTAATTATACCTCCATTTATACCTATTTGGCCTTAAAAATAATTTATTTTTATTTAACAAATACTCAAGTAGCACTACATGTAAGACTTATTTTAAGGACTTTACAAATAAGTTCCTTAACAACCCTATGATATAGGTACCAATATTGCCACCCTATTCAGAGAGGAAAAAGCCAAGGTACTCAGGAGGGTTTCATAGCTAATAAGTAACTGAAACACAATCTGAATTCGGGAAGCCTGGCTCTAAGTCCTGTGCACTTCATCACAATTGTACGTGGTCTCTCCCAGCAGGCAGTGGAAGCACCAAACTCTGCAAATTATTTTTCTGAATTGTAACTGCAAGCCAGAGATGTGGTAGGAGCATGGAATATAAATATAAAAAGACACAGCTGTTGCTTTCTAGGAGTATATCAGTTATTTCTTGGGCATAACAAATCACAAAAGGGTGACTTGAAGCAACAGCCGTTTACTTGCTCACAATTCTACAATCCGGTCTGGACTCACTTATGCATTTACAGTCAGTTGGTGGATCAACTAGTACTGAGGATCCCAGATAGCCTCACTAATGTTCAACATTTCAGCTAGGGTCTCGAATGGCTAAGGGCTGGCTAGGCCTCTCTCCTCATGGTCTTTCATCCTCAAAAACACAAGTTCGAGTTTCCTTACATGGGCAAAAGAGCAAAAAGGAAGTAACAAGGTCTCTTAAATCCTGGACTTGGAAGTGCCCAGCATCACTTCCTCTGCATTCTTCCGGTCCAAGCAAGTCAAAGGCCAACCCAGATTCAATGTGGCAGAGGATTACACAATGGCTTCAATTCAGGGACCTGTGATTCACTGAGGACCTTTTAATGACAATCTACCACAAGAAGCTAACAGTTTTAGTGAGGAGACAATTGTCATAGCACATTGGGCCGTAATAAAGGTGGGAAAAAGTGCAATAGGTCTGTAGGCAAAGAAACACCTAAATTTGATGGGGGAGGGGATCAAGGATAGCATTATGAAGGCAGCATTAACACAGGCCCTGAGACTTTGAGAGCAGATCATGTTTGGAGGTTAACTTGGTGGGTGGTCACAGGTGGATAAGGAAGGGAAAGAAGGGCAATTCAGGAGGACAGAATAACAGGTGCAAAGACATCGATACATGGCAAAAGAAAGCATGTTGTACTTGGGGATAATAAATAGTTCAGAATGATTAAAGGGCTCTCGAGGAAGAGTGTGGAAGGCTGAAGAACAAGGCTTCCCGGTTGACGCCATTCTCCTGCCTCAGCCTCCCGAGTAGCTGGGACTACAGGTGCCCACCACCACGCCTGGCTAATTTTTTGTATTTTTAGTAGAGATGGGGTTTCACTGTGTTAGCCAGGATGGTCCTGATCTCCTGACCTCATGATCTACCCGCCTCGGCCTCCCAAAGTGCTGGGATTACAGGTGTAAGCCACCGCGCCTGGCCATTTTTTAAAAAATTTTTTGAGACAGAGTTTCACTCTTGTTGCCTAGGCTGGAGTGTAATGGCGTGATCTTGGCTCACTGCAACCTCCGCCTCCCAGGTTCAAGCAATTCTCCTGCCTCAGTCTCCCGAATAGCTGGGATTACAGGCATGCGCCACCATGCCCAGCTAATTTTGTATTTTTAGTAGAGACAGGGTTTCTCCATGTTGGTCAGGCTGGTCTCGAGCTCCTGACCTCAGGTGATCAGCCCGTCTTGGTCTCCCAAAGTGCTGGGATTACAGGCGTAAGCCACCGTGCCTGGCCATGTTTTTTGTATTTAAAAATCACTTTCAGGCTGGGTGCAGTAACTCATGCCTGTAATTCCAGTGTTTTGGGAAGGCAAGGTGAAGAGCTTGAGACCAGCCTGGCCAACATGGCAAAACCCCCATCCCCATCTCCTAAAAATACAAAAATTAGCTTGGTGTGGTGAAGTGCGCCTGTAATCCCAGCTACTCAGGAGGCTGAGGCACAAGAATTGCTTGAACCCGGGAGGTGGAGGCTGCAGTGAGCCAAGATTGCGCCACTGCACTCCAGTGACAGAATGAAACTGTATCTTGAAATAAATTAATAATAAAATAAAATAAAAAATAAAAATCACCTTGGGAGTCCTTGAAAGGAAGATCAGATGGAAGTAAGAAAGACAAATGAGAAGCCTATTGCAAAATTCCAAGTTTAAGAAGATGAGACTTGAACAATGGTATAGAAAGCAGAGAAGAGGAAAAGGGTTCCAGAAATATTTGTGAGGTAAAATGAACAGGATTTGATAATTGAAGGAACAATACAGAAAGAATCCCAGGTTTCTGATTTTGGCAACTGGGTGGATACAGGGGGCAGAGTTTTAGGGGAAAAGTGATCATTTATGTTTCAGACATGCTGGTTTTGAAACGCCTGCGTGACAATCAATATAGAAGTGAACTGGACAGTTGGTTATACAAATCTGAAGCTCAGGAGAGAGGACTGGACTAGAGATATAAACACAAAATTCATCAGCAAGCAGGTGGTAGTAAGAAACCATAAGATGTCCTGGAGAAGGCATGTAGAATGAAAAGGACAGAAACTAGAAATGACCACGGGGGAAGAGCTAGATTTAGTGAGTAGAAGAGGAAGAGAAGTCCATGTAAAACACTAAAAATGAACGGAAGGAGAGGAGGAAAACCAGTATCAGTGGTGCCCCAGTAGCCACAGGATAATATAATTTTCTTTCTTTTTTCTTTTCTTTTCTCTCTTTCTTTCTTTCTTTCTTTTTTTTTTTTTTTGAGACAGAGTTTTTACTCTGTTACCCAGGCTGGAGTGCAATGGTGCGATCTCAGCTCACTGCAACCTCTGCCTCTGGGGTTCAAGCAATTCTCCTGCCTTAGTCTCCCAAGTAGCTGGGATTACAGGAGTCTGTCACCACGCCCAGATAACTTTGTATTTTTAGTAGAGACAAGGTTTCACCATGTTGACTAGGTTGGTCGCGAACTCTTGACCTCAGGTGATCCTCCCACCTTGGCCTCCCACAGTGCTAGGATTACAGGCGTGAGCCACTGTGCCCGGCCTATAACTATCATAATTCAGGAAAGTGCTCATGGAATTTGATGACTGATCACTGGTAAACATACCAAGAGAAATTTTAGAAGGGTTTATGATGGCAATTTCCCAGGTGCTACGAATTGAAGAATCCTGTGAGAGAATACTTGTAAAGTGTAATGATGGGTGAAAAGGACTTGCTGGAAGTTAAAGAGTTACTTTATAGAAAGCAAAGTTATCTACTGAGAGGGAAATGTGTGGGCTTAAAAAGTGCGTGTGGAGAGGGAAAGGCTGGTAACAGTTGTGCTGAGAGAGAAATCTTTGAATGCCACTTCCTGTTAAGTTCCTGCATAGTATTCTTCTCAGTTTCATGATAAACTTCTTGAAATATTCCTTTGCCTTTACTTTCTCTCTTCCCCACTTCACTCCTTAAAACCACTTTAATTGTAGTTTGGCATTTGTCTCTATATAACAATGACTTCTGGAAAAAAATCACCAGTGACTTTTGTGTTTCAAACCTAATGTACCTTGTGTCACTTGATATTATTTGTCCAAAATAATAAATGTTCTGTTCTGGATATTCTTTTTTTGTTTGTTTGTTTGAAATGGAGTCTCACTCACTCTGTTGCCTAGGCTGGAGTGCAGTGGTATGATCTCAGCTCACTGCAACCTCCACCTCCGAGGTTCAAGGGATTCTTCTGCCTCAGCCTCCCGAACAGCTGGGGGTTACAGGTGCGTGCCCCCACGCCTGGCTAATTTTTATATTTTTAGTAGAGACGGGGTTTCACCATGCTGCCCAGGCTGGTCTCAAACACCTGACCTTAAGTGATCCGCCCACCTTGGCCTCCCAAAGTGCTGGGATTACAGGCATGAGCCATCGCGCCCAGCCAGTTCTGGATATTGTTAACATACTCTGTGCTTTTGTCTAAATTATTTGATTCTGATTTCCAACAGTGAAATGGGAATGATGGAGAGTTGATACAATGAGATTGTAAGGCACATGGAACATCGCTGACATAGCTGTAATCAGATCATTTTCCCAATAGAATGGTTTGCAGGGATTAAATGAAATAATGGCTGTAAAATT
Organism: Mandrillus leucophaeus; assembly: GCF_000951045.1. Taxonomy (NCBI): domain Eukaryota; kingdom Metazoa; phylum Chordata; class Mammalia; order Primates; family Cercopithecidae; genus Mandrillus; species Mandrillus leucophaeus. The sequence goes on along the minus strand of NW_012106686.1, from coordinate 1,123,745 downwards.
CTTAATACATAGCTGTAAATAGCAATGATTATATTTTAGTTTGAAAATCAGTAAACTATAACAACTGAAGAAAGAGAGTTCAGCTACTTTGGTTGCTCAGGTAGAAAAATACTTGGTGATTATGAAACGATATGTCTGGAATTTGTTTCAAAATAATCGGGGGCGGAGGGTGGGGAGGATAGGGTGCTGGGGTGGTAAGGGTGGGTTGGGGCTGCCGTGGTGGGAAATTGGCCACGTTATTGATGCTGCGTGTTCACTATGCTAATTTTGTATCCATTTGAAAATTTTATAGTTAAAAATTATGATTTGTTTCGCTCTACGCAACTATGTTGACACAACATACTTGATAAATTGAAATGTCACGGAAACTTAGCTTTTAACTGGTCAATGACTTTTTGAGGTGTAGACACTTCACACCTTACTCCACTCCCCACTGTAAGGAAGATTTAACTTGAAACGGAGCTAATGATTTGAATTTACGGCTTTTATAATCTCATAAGTGGGCGTCATTTTAATAACTACTCTCAGAATATCTTTTTCTATTCCACTTTACTTTTTCCTCTCCACTTAACCAATTCATCATTAGAAAGAAACTACAAGTCCCAGGATGCACTACACGATGAACGTCCGATCGAGGACCTCGTGTCTCTGAAGTGGTTGCCCTCGCCTTATTTGAATGGGAATAATCCCAATGAAAATTGATGCTTGTGACCCAGAGCAGATTCTGGAGCCTTCTGTACGCCTGGGACGGCCCAGCGTGGAGGGGACAGCGTGGTGCCTTTTTGTTCAGGCTTCACTCAGGGCAGCCTCACCCCTTCCTGGGGCCTCCATGCGGCAGAAGGGCTCTGTTAGTGCGCCTCTAAGATGGCGACGCCTTTGGCGGTAAATTCGGGTAAGTGTGGCCAGACAGAAAGGAGATGATTGAGCTGAGCGATGACCAGGTCTTCAGGGAGAGACGAGACCGTGGGGTTTCTCGGAGTCTAGGACTCAACTTATGTGCGGTGCCTGCTTTTCCCTAATTCTAGGCCTAGAGTCTCACCCCTCCCCAGTTTGAATGGCGCGCGTCGGTGCTGCAGCTCTAGCCCTTGAGTTGGCGTTTGAGAGTCAAGGCAGTGAGGCTTGGGCCGCTGGACCCAGGTGTTTAATCTCTCACAGCCCAGGGCTAAGCCTGGCCCCCTCACCCCCAAGTTCCACTGTGCGTCTGTGGTCCAGATTTCGCCGGAATAGCGTCAGGTCTTCAGCAGTGAAGCCAGAGGACCCGAGATATTTTCCAGCCACGAGCAGAGGCTGAAAGTAGGCGCCGGTGTTCTTAGAGGGTGGGAGATCTTGCAGGCAGCGAATACTCCCGATGATGAAGTCGGCCATCTGAAAGGTGGTCAGGAAGAGGGTGGCGGGGCTTCAGCGGACGTCTCCTAACTCTGCGGGTGTGGTTAGGCCCTGGATGTTCTTGTACCTTTGGAGCTGTAGATTTTCGGGGTGGAATTGAATCTAGAAGGTAGTAAAGGAACTCTGGAAGATTTGGGGTGGATCCTCTTTTGGTGATTCTCTATTCGGGCGGTACCGCCCTCCAGTGGTGTCTGAATGAGTGAGTGCATTTTGATTGTCATATTTCCTGGGGTACGCTGCTGTCGCATAGTAGGCGGAGCAAGGATGCAGAAAGTCCTTCATGGGCAGAGCAGTCCGGGGAAAGAATTTGGCGCTTAGAATGTTAATGCCTCGGTTGAGATGCTCAGAACTTCGCGGGCAAGATTAAGAGTACATTTGTGTGGTAAATGCTTGTAAGAATCTCACTTAAAAGGACTCTTTCCTGGGTGCATTTTCTGTTTCTTTACAGTCACTTTTTAAAGTATTGGTTCTATTTTCCACAGGACTGATATTCTCGAAAAGTTGTCTAAATCTGTTTTGTAAATCAAATCATTTCAGAAACGCTGTGATAAATTATAATGAAAGCTATGTTTACTGAGCACATACTATATCCCAGCTTTACGCTTATTATTGTGCTTATCTCATTCAGTTGCCATTTATACACCTTTGGAGTAGTTGCTGTTAAATACACCATTTTACAGATTTGGAAATAGAGACTTCAAATAGTTACGTAATGTCCCCAGAGTTAAACATCTAATGATTCTAAGCCAGTCTTAGGTGCTTAAACTACTTAGTGCTACTACTTAAGCACAACCTAATTCATTTTATGATATTAGACATATATTACAAGGTTAGTAATGAAGTTACTTGCTTAATATTGCTGTCCTTCCTTCCCAATTAGATATGCTTAAAAGCAAGGGTTGCGTGTTATACGTGTGGTTATATATAATTTCTCTATTTTATTTTATTTTTTAATTTTTTGTTTTTGAGATGGGTCTTGCTCTGCCTCCCAGGCTAGAGTGCAGTGATGCGATCCCGGCTTGCTGCAACCTCTGCCTCCCAGGTTCAAGCAATTCTCCTGCCTCAGCCTCCCGAGTAGCTGGAATTACAGGCACGCGCCACCACCCTGGGCTAATTTTTGTATTTTTAGTAGACGCGGGGTTTCTCCATGTTGTCTAGGCTGATCTCGAACTGCTGTCCTCACGCGATCCTTCTGCCTCTGCCTCCCAAAGTGGTAGGTTTACAGGTGTGAGCCAGCGCGCAGGGTATATACATTTATTTTCCTTTCTTTTTTTTCTCTTTTTGAGATGGAGTCTCACCCTGTCACCCAGGCTGGAGTGCAGTAGCATGATCTCGGCTCACTGCAGCCTCAGCCTCCCGGGTTCGAGCAATTCTCCTGCCTCAGCCTTCGAAGTAACTGGGATTACAGGCGCCTGCCACCATGCTTGGCTAGCCTGGCTTATTATTATTATTATTATTTTGAGACGGAGTCTCGCTCTGTCGCCCAGGCTGGAGTGCAGTGGCGCGATCGCCACTCACTGCAAGCTCCGCCTCCCGGGTTCAAGGAATGTCCTGCCTCAGCCTCCGGAGTGGTTGGGACTACAGGCGCCCACCACCGCGCTGGGCTAATTTTTTTTTGTATTTTTAGTGGAGACGGGGTTTTACCGTGTTAGCGGTAACACCAAGAGTTTTAAAAGCCAAGAGTCAGGAGGTGGTTTTTTTAAAAAACTAAACGTGGTAGGGAAGGAACTCTTTTTCCATCAAGTAATGAATGTCGGGTTGAGTGGGTAAAGGAAATGTGTCATATACATGCAGTATACATAATGTATATGCATATACATAACGTATACATGCATATACATAATATCTTTATGCAGCCTTAAAAAGGAAGGAAATCCTGTCACATAAAACAATGTGGATGAATCTTGAGGACATACTAAGTGAAATCAGTCACAAGACACAAATACTGCATGATTCCACTTATATGAGGTATCTGAAGTAGTCAAACTCATAGAAACAGAAAGTAGAATGGTGGTTGCCAGGAGCTGGGAAAGGGGAAAATGGGGAGTTGTTTAGGGGGCATAGAGTTTCTATTTTGCAAGATGAAAAAAGCTTTGAAGATCTGTTGCACAATGTGAATATGCTTAACACTGCTGAACTGTACACTTAAAATTTGTGGAGATTGCATTCTGTGTTATGTGCTTCCTTTAAATTAGTTTTAAAAAATCAAACATCTTAGAGTTGTAAGGAAAAAATATAGAGATTGTAGAGTTCTAAGACCTATGGTTGGTCGGGTGTGGTGGCTCATGCCTGTAATCCCAGCACTTTGGGAGGCTGAAGTAGGCAGATCACTGAGGTCAGGAGTTCGAGACCAGCCTGGCCAACATGGTGAAACCCTGTCTCTACAAAAATACAAAAATTAGCCTGGCATGATGGCAGTTGTCTGTAATCCTAGCTACTTGGGAGACTGAGGCAGGAGAATCGCTTGAACCTGGGAGGCAGAGGTTGCAGTGAGCCAAGATCATGCCATTGCGCTCCAGCCTGGGCGACAGAGCGAGACTCTGTCTAAAAAAAAAAAAAAGACCTATGCTTGTATTTCAGCTGTATAACAACTGGTCTTGTGACCTGTATCAACCCGGCTGAGTACACTCACATACTTGTGAATAAGCAACTATTAACACTGCTTGGCAGTCCTTCTGTGATAGTCTGGTCACCTCGTCCATTCACAGCAGTGACTACTTCAGACCTTTCCACACTCTTCAAATCTTCAACCTGCGACTAACTAAACCCTCAGACTTCTAGTCACAGAAAAAATAGGAGCCAACATGCATAAACTCCCTTTATTCACTCTCAAACCTATAAACCTAGGTGTGTCTGCATCCTTTTGAATCAGTTTTCCTCTGTCTTCCTATCTAATGTAAATCCCACCCATTGTGTTCTTCTTCTGTTACCCTTTTTTTGTCTTATATATTCACTTCTCTGTCTTGCTCTTTCCTTTCTCTCCACTAATAATCTCATGCCTCACTCCACTTACTGTCCTCTTCCTAGTCAAACCTGTCAAAAGATTTGTTAGTATTCACTGACTCCATCTCCTTCCTTCCTCCCTCCCTTCCTTCCTTCCTCCCTCTCCCTGCCTAGGCTGGAGTTCAGTGGTGCAGTCTCAGCTCACTGCAGCCTCCACCTCCCAAGTTTAAACCATTCTCCTGCCTCAGCCTCCCTAGTAGCTGGATTACAGGCCTGAGCCACTGTGCCCAGCCCACTGACTCCCTGTTCATACCCTACTATTCCTTCACCCATTCTGGTCTCTTCCATCCTTGTAAACAGCTCTCAATAGGGTTAACTTCTGTTTCTTGTAGTTCAGAAAGTCCCTTTTTAAAAAATTATTTATTTATTTTTTATTTTGAGACGGGCTCATTCTGTTGCCCAGACTGTAGTGCAGTGGCATGATCTCAGCTCACTGCAACCTCTGCCTCCCAGATTCAAGAGATTCTCCTGCCTCAGCCTCCCTAAGCAGCTAGGATTACAGGCGCCCGCCACCACACCTGGCTAATTTTTGTATTTTT
>NW_012106686.1:1116145-1117607 GCF_000951045.1 Mandrillus leucophaeus | reverse complement strand
GTGAGCCACCGCGCCTGACCAGATTTTACATTTATGTATGATTATGATTAATGTTTTTCCTTACTACAGTGTAATCTTACCAGTACTTTACACATGGTGAGTGAGTGAGTAAATGTGATTTGCTGGAGGTAACCCTAAACATTAAGGAAAAGAAATGTATTTCTCAACTGACTAAACTACATGTTAAAAGTACATATTTAGTAATTTTGAAAAATTTATAGTGTCCCTTCATTTGTAATCAGTAAAAAGGTATTTGCTGTAATCCCAGCACTTTAGGAGGCTGAGGAGGGAGGATCACTTGAAGCTAGGACTTCAAGATGAGCCTGGGCAACATAGTAACACCCCAGTTCTACAGAAAATACAAAAATTAGCCAGGTCTAGTGGTGCGCAACTGTAATCCTAGCTACTAGAGAAGCTGAGGCAGGAGGTTGCTTGAGCTCAGGAGTTTGAGGCTGTAGTGAACTGTGATTGCCTCACTGAACACCAGCCTGGGTGACAGCAAGACCCTGTCACAAAAAACAAACAAAAAAAAAGGTATTTACTAAAATTGGTCAAACTCAAGGCAGATTGAAGATAACTCTCTGTTGTAGCTACCTTTGGTGTTTTTTGTTTTTGTTTTTGTTTTTTTGTTTTTTGTTTTTCTTTTTTGAGATGAAGTTTCACTCTCTTGCCCACACTGGACTGCAGTGGCTCAATCATGGCATACTACAGCCTCTACCTCTGAGACCCAGGTGATCCTCCCACTTCAACCTCATGAGTAGCTGAGACTATAGAACAAGCCACTATGCCCAGCTTTTTTTTTTTTTAAGATGGAGTCTTACCCTGTCACCCAGACTGGAGTGCAATGACACGATCTCAGGTCACTGTAACCTCTGCCTCCTGGATTGAAGCGATTCTCCTGCCTCAGCCTCCCAAGTAGCTGGGATTACAGGTGTGCGCCACCACGCCCAGCTGATTTTTTTTTGTATCTTTAGTAGAGATGGGGTTTCACCATGTTGGCCATGCTGGACTTGAACTCCTGAGCTTGTGATCTGCCTGCCTTGGCCTCCCAAAGTGCTGGGATTACAAGCGTGAGCCCCCATGCCCGGTCTGTTTTTTTTTAAGTAGAGACAGGGTTTTGCCATGTGGCCCAGGCTGGTCTTGAACTCCTGCACTTAAGCTCCTTGAACCTTGGGAGGCCTACCTCAGCCTCCCAAAGTGCTAGGATTACAGGTGTGAGCCACCTTGCCTGGCCCTTTGGTGCTATGTTGATATTAATGACGAACTAAGTAGGCCAGTGTACTTGTTTTTTTATTGTTGAGTTTGTTTGTTTGTTTGTTTTTTGAGATGGAGTCTCACTCTGTCTTCCAGGCTTGAGTGCAGTGGGTGTGCTCTCGGCTCACTGCAACCTCTGCCTCCTGGGTTCAAGCGATTCTCCCACCTTAGCCTCCTGAGTAGCTGGGATTACAGGCGCACGCCACCA
>NW_012106686.1:1112072-1116095 GCF_000951045.1 Mandrillus leucophaeus | reverse complement strand
ATGATCCAGCTCCACTGGTTTAGTCCATCCTCTCCCTGTATATCTCCCCTTTACAATTTTTTTTTTTCAGCCTGGGTGTGGTGGCTCATGCCGTTCATCCCAGCACTTGGGAAGGCCAAGGTGGGCAGATTGCTTGAGTCCAGGAGTGTGAGACGAACCTGGACAACTTGGTGAAAGCCCGTCTCTACCCAAAAAAAGGAGGAAAAAAAAACCAAACAAAAATTAGGCGGTTGTGGTTGCACACCTGTAGTCCCAGCTATTCAGGAGGCTGAAGTGGGAGGATCTCTTCAGCCCAGGAGGTCGAGGCTACAGTGAGCTGAGATGGCGCCACTGTACTCTAGCCTGGGCGACAAAGTGAGACCGTGTCTCAAAAAAATTTTTTTTTTCATTACATTGCATCATCTGACATCATTGTTCATTGGTTTATAATGTATTTAATTACATTACAGTTATCTTTCATGTTATTCTTATATCCTGGTAACTTTATTTGGATTTGGGTTTTCTCAGCAGTTTAACCTGTTTACAATCTTTAATGTTTAGGCTATAGTTAGTTTTAAGTTTCATCTGTTGAGTAATTGATTGGTTTTGACCAGTTTTTCCTTCAGAGTCTAAACACAGGGTTACCTTATCTGCTTATTTCCAAACAGGAAACTTTAGCTTTAGGGTCATATTTTTTAAATGGTGAGTCTAAAATCAGTTTACTAGAGGCCGGGCGCCATGGCTCACGCCTGTAATCCCAGCACTTTGGGAGGCCGAGGCAGGCAGATTACTTGATGTCAGGAGTTCGAGACCAACCTGGCCAAATGGTGAAGCTTCATCTCTAATAAAAATACCAAAATTAGATGGGCGTGGTGGCGCGCCTGTAACCCCAGCTACTCAGGAAGCTGAGGCAGGAGAATCACTTGAACCCGGGGGGTGAAAGTTGTAGTCAGTGGAGATTGTGCCACTGCACTCCAGCCTGGGTGACAGAGTGAGTGAGACTGTATCTTAAAAACAATAAAGATAAAATCAATTTAGTGGACCCCTCACCAAAAATTGGATAGAACACAAAATATCAGAACACAATATACATACATTAAATGTAATAAATGAATTTATTTTAGTTTTTTATTGTTGTTATTGAGACAGATTCTTGCTCTGTTGCCCAGGATGGAGTGCAGTGGCACCATCTAGGCTCACTGCAACCTCTGTCTCCTAGGTTCAAGCAGTTCTGGTGCTTAGCCTCATGAGTACCTGAGATTACAGGTGTGTGCCACCACTCCTAGCTAATATTTTTGTATTTTTGGTAGAGACCGGTTTTTACCATGTTCGCCAGATTGGTCTCGAACTCCTAGCCTCAAGTGATCTCCCCGCCTCGGCCTTCTAAAGTGCTGGGATTGTAGGTGAGAGCCAGCCTGAGTTTTAGTATTTTATATAATACTTTTGTTTCAGTTTTGTATATACATGTGTACTGGGTTGAAACGTGAAATATTTCTTACTATGGATTATAGTCAGAGTTTGAAAGCACTACTCCTGCCTCTTTAATCTTGCTACTGCTCTGTGAATTCTCTTTCACACCCTCACACCTGTCTCTGATCCTTTGCTCACACTTATTCTTAGCTGTTGTTTGTTGCCCAGATTTTCCTCATCCTTCAAACGCTGCACAAGTGCAGCCATTCCTTAGCCAACTCTGACCATCAGTTTGATTTTTTGAAATTATTTTATTGTTTGTGCCAACAATCATATTCCTTTACTGGAATATTTCACTTATGTACATTGTATCTCCCCAACTTGTGAGCTTTAAGACAAGGATTGTTTGTCTTATCTTCTTCGATACTTTACTGTTAATTTATGGAGCTTAAATTTTTTTGTTTTTTGTTTTTTGAGATGGAGTCTCACTCTGTCACGCAGGCTGGAGTGCAGTGGCACGATCTCGGCTCACTGCAACCTCCACCTCCCAGGCTCAAGCAAATCTCCTGCCTCAGCCTCCTGAGTAGCTGGGATTACAGGTGTGCGCCACCATGCCTGGCTAGTTTTTTGTATATTTTAGTAGAGACAGAATTTTGCCATGTAGGCCAGGCTGGTCAGAACTCCTTACCTCAGGTGATCCACTGGCCTCAGCTTACGAAAGTGCTGGTATTACAGGTGTGAGCCACCTCGCCTGGCCAGAGATGCACTTACTTATTTATTTATTTATTTTGAGATGCTGTCTCACTCTGTTGCCCAGGCTGGAATGCAGTGGTGCCATCTTGGCTCACTGCAACCTCCGCCTCCCGGATACAAGTGATTCTCCTACCTCAATCTCCTGAGTAGCTGGGATTACAGGCACCCATCACCATGCCCAGCTAATTACTGTCTTTTTAGTAGAGACGGGGTTTCACCATATTGGCCGGGCTGGTCTCGAACTCCTGACCTCAGGTGATCTGCCCGCCTCGGCCTCCCGAAGTGCCAGGATTACAGGCTTGAGCCACTGTGCCTGACCTGAAGTCAGGATTTATTTTACGAGTCGGATAAAGTGATGTCTTTATATCAATGCTTGAGAATTTTAATAAACTATGCTTTTATATTAGTGTCTCTTAATCAGCACATTGATATATAATTATCATTTATATCAATCATCAATCATTATCAATATAATATATCAATCAATATATCAATCATTTATTATATTAAATGATTTTTAATATAGTTAATGTAACGTACTAATTATAGTTATTTATAATATAATTGATAATTATATTAATTAAGATACCTTCCTAGATGAAAAAGTAGCTGTGGGTGTAACTAAAATGTGTAGATGGTAACCTCATACTATTTTTCAAGTGTATGTTTTCTTTGACGGTGGTTTCATTTATTTTTTTCTTTAAGCTGCTAGTCTATGGGGTCCTTACAAAGACATTTGGCATAAAGTGGGAAATGCTCTTTGGAGAAGACAACCTGAAGCTGTTCACCTTCTTGATAAGATTTTAAAGAAACACAAACCTGACTTCATCTCATTGTTCAAAAATCCGGTAAGAAATTTTCTTTTTCAGTTTTTTTTTGGGTTTTTTTTTTTTGTTTAAAGATTGAGGAAGCAAGTAAACTCTTTTTTTCTTCTTCTTCTTTTTTTAATTTTCGGATTCTTTTCAGAAATTTATTTACTATGACACAGTCTCATGAAGTCCTGATGACATGTGCCCCTAAACACTTAAAAAAAAAAAGACAGGGTCTAACTTTGTTGCCCAGGCTTGTCTTGGACTCCTGGTCTCAGTGATCCTCCTGCCTCAGCTTCCCAAAGTGCTGGGATTACAGACGTGAGCCACCATGCCAGCTGCAAAAACTATTTTAAAAACCTTTTTTTAATTTTTAATTTTTGTGGGTACATAAAGGATGTATATATTTAAGAGGTACATGAGATGTTTTGATACAGGCATACAGTGTGAAATAATCACATCGTGGAGAATGGGGTATATCATTCATCCCCTCAAGAATTTTTCCTTTGTTTTCCAAACAATCCATTTATACTCTTAGTTATTTTAAAATGTGCAATTATTATTGGCTATCATCACCCTGTTGTGCTATCAAATAGTAGATCTTTGGAAGTAAACTCTTAATGTATGTAATGAAAATATGTTACCTGTCTCCAGTGATTCGGTGATTTTCTTTTCTAGATATCTTTTAAAGACAGGGTGTTGCTCTGTCCTCCCGGCTGGAGTGCAGTGGCCTGATTATAGCTCACTGTAGCCTCAAACTGCTAGGTTCAAGCGTTCTTCTGGCTCCTCACTCCTGAGTAGCTGGGACTACAGGTGTGTGCCACCATGCCCAGCTAATTTTTTTTAGAGATAGAGTCTAGATATGTTGCCCAGGCTGGTCTTGAACTCCTGACCTCAAGTGATCTTCCTGCCTTGGTCTCAAAAAGTGTTGGAATTACAGATGTGAGCCACTGTGCCCTGCTGTGATTTTAATGGAATTTTTCTTAGGAGAAATGATTATGTCTTTATTCTCCATAGAAGTTAATATTATGTTTAGCTAGGAGATAAACTTAATAATATTTGAAGACTATTT
>NW_012106686.1:1109746-1112022 GCF_000951045.1 Mandrillus leucophaeus | reverse complement strand
TACAGGTGTGTGCCACCATGCCCAGCTAATTTTTTTTAGAGATAGGGTCTAGATATGTTGCCCAGGCTGGTCTTGAACTCCTGCCCTCAAGTGATCTTCCTGCCTTGGTCTCAAAAAGTGTTGGAATTACAGATGTGAGCCACTGTGCCCTGCTGTGATTTTAATGGAGTTTTTCTTAGGAGAAATGATTATGTCTTTATTCTCCATAGAAGTTAATATTATGTTTAGCTAGGAGATAAACTTAATAATATTTGAAGACTATTTAAGAAATTTAGTGTATTCCAGAAATACTAACTGCCTTAGAATTTCTGACCTCTAGTTGGTAATACATCTAAGCTTGCTAAGATTGATTATTTTGTTTATTTCCAGATATGTGTTAACATTTTAAGTATTATTTTACAGTGTTTATAGTATTATGTAAGTTGTGTTAGTGGAACGAATTAATTCTTGTGTATCTTTATTTTTTGCATCTTGAAATTCTTTGCAATAGGAATAGAGTACTTTAGTGGAGGGGATTCAAACTTGGAAAATGCTTTTCTTGTTGTTTGACACTTTTCCTTTGTGTGTGTGTGTGTGTGTGTGAGTCAGAATCTTACTCTGTCACCCAGTCTGGAGTGCAGTGGCACGATCTCGGCTCACTGCAGCCTCCGTCCCATGTTCAAGCAATCCTCCTGCCTTAGCCTCCCAAGTAGCTGGATTACAGATGCCTGCCACCATGTCCAGCTAATTTTTTTTGTATTAGAGATGGGGTTTCACCATGTTTGCCAGGCTGGTCTTGAACTCCTGGCCTCAAGTGATCTGCCTGCTTTAGCCTCTCAAAGTGCTAGGATTACAGGCGTGACCCACCACACCCAGTCTGGCACTTTTCTTTTGTATACAGCAAGGAAGCCATCTAAGAACTATTTATGGGATTGCGTTACAAGAAATGGCTTTTTGCTTTTTAGCTTTTTTTTTTTTTTGCTTTTTTTAGTAGAAAGAGCCCCAGCCTGGGAGCCAGTTGAGGTGATTTCCAGTCTTGGCTCTACCACTAGAGAGTTTTATGACCACAGATAAGTTACCTGACTTATCCAGATGTCGAGTTTTCTATCTGTAATAGAGGAGCTAGATTCAATGACCAATGTGTAACCTTTAAGTTCTGAAACTAGATTTTATGATCTGTCAGGTAATTCTGTACTGTATGTCATATGTTAAATGTTTGCGCCAAATAATCTTTTAGTAAATAAGACCACATTTTATGTAACATTAAAAAACAGTTACTTGCTCTACTAAGTAATTAAACAGTTCATATATCCATTTTTTATGTACCATTTGAAGACCTTGTTATTTTTATTTATAATATAGTTGAAAAGTTCTGTAGAAACTTGAAAAATAGTATGCTATTTTGTATATTTTCTCCAAATTTTTTAGTTCAGAGTTTAGCAGTCACAGTTATTGACAAGGTCGTATTGGAATAAAAAGTTTAAGGTTACGTAAACTATTACCTCATAAAAGTCTGTTCTAAATTTATGAAGTATGTGAGATGTTTTGATACAGGCATGCAGTGTGAAATAATCACATCGTGGAGAATGGGGTATCATTCATCCCCTCAAGCATTTATCCTTTGTTTTCCAAACAATCCATTTATACTCTTAGTTATTTTAAAATGTGCAATTATTATGGAGAATAAAAAGATGGTCATTGCTCCTAAGAATGATAAGAAATACTTCTGTTTGTCATGTTACCAGGCTGAATTATCATGAATAAGCTTCTGTAGGTAACACTTTGAGACCTTGTCTCCAGTGTGCTATTTTCATAACAATTACAATTTTATCATTGTAGCCAAAAAATGTTCAACAGCATGAGAAGGTTCAGAAAGCCAGTACAGAGGGAGTCGCCATTCAGGGTCAACAGGGAACTCGACTTCTTCCTGAACAGCTCATTAAAGAAGCCTTTATTCTCAGTGACCTTTTTGATATTGGAGAATTGGCAGCTGTTGAGCTTCTTCTTGCTGGTAGGTTGACATTTAACTGCAACAGTGGTAAAATAATGCAAAATTATAAAATGACTTATAGTTTAAAATAGTTTATTGTTTAGATTCTATCATAGTTTTTAAGGATGCAGTTTGGTAAAACCATGTTCAAAATATTTCCTTTTTTAATCTTTCTTTGCTTATTTATTTATTTAGAGATGGAGTCGCGCTCTGTCGCCCAGGCTAGAATGCAGTGGCACGATACCAGCTCACTACAACCTCCACTTCCCGGGTTCAAGTGATTCTCCTGTCTCAGCCTCCCGAGTAG
>NW_012106686.1:1074557-1109696 GCF_000951045.1 Mandrillus leucophaeus | reverse complement strand
CTCATTAAAGAAGCCTTTATTCTCAGTGACCTTTTTGATATTGGAGAATTGGCAGCTGTTGAGCTTCTTCTTGCTGGTAGGTTGACATTTAACTGAAACAGTGGTAAAATAATGGAAAATTATAAAATGACTTATAGTTTAAAATAGTTTATTGTTTAGATTCTATCATAGTTTTTAAGGATGCAGTTTGGTAAAACCGTGTTCAAAATATTTCCTTTTTTAATCTTTCTTTGCTTATTTAGAGACGGAGTCGCGCTCTGTCACCCAGGCTGGAATGCAGTGGCACGATACCAGCTCACTACAACCTCCACTTCCTGGGTTCAAGTGATTCTCCTGTCTCAGCCTCCCGAGTAGCTGGGATTATAGGCACATGCCACCACCCCTGGCTAGCCTTTTTTAACCTTTGATTGAAAGGAAAGCTTCAGTTTAGCGTCAGAATTATTAAAGACATCTCAGAAATTTTATAGCACAAAGCACTAATTGTTGGTGAGTAGGCAGGTAAGGTCATTAGTGATCAGAATTGTTAACGACGTCTCAAAAATTTTACAGCACAAAACCCTTGCTGTCAGTGAGTAGGCAGGTAAGGTCACTGCTTTTCGGGAATTTCTTTTTGAGAGAGTAATTCAGATAATGTGTGAATAGGTGAAAAAGAAGATGATTTCAATAATACAGAGTACTAGGAAGAAAATAAAGCAGTGGGATATAGAGAGGTGGAGGCTGACTAGGGCAACTCTAAGTAGGGTCTGTAGAGAAAGCCTCTCTAAGATGAGGTCATTTGACTTGTGACCCAAATGATGAGAAGGTTCCAGCCACCCAGACCTATTGGGTAAGGCTTTTCCAGGGAGAGCGAGCAGCCAGTGCTTGAGGTGGGAATAAAGGCGTGTTTAAGGATAAAAAGACCATTGGGGCTGGAGCATCATTAATTAGAGGGAAAGCAAAGGAAGATGCACATACAGCAGGAATCAGAGCATGTTTGATTTTGCATACTATGAAAGGTATTTGGATTTTATGCTAATTGCAATGGAAAGTTGTTGATGAGGGCTTTAAGCAGAGACATTACATAATTCATTCTAACTCTGAAATTATTTCTCTGGTTACTGTATAGAGAAAAGAGAAAAATTTCTATATTATAAGTAGTTTGTTTTGATTATAACGGAGGAGCCATTTGAAGAAAATATGGGCATTTCAGTTGAACAAATTTTAATATGTCTAAAAATAATATATGGCTGCCAAAATCCTTTTTGACCTAAGACTGCATTAAAAGAAGTATGATATTGAGAATGAGGGGGATGTTCACTAGACATGCTTGAGTTTTGAGTTTAACTCAGAACTTTCATTTAACAAACATTTCTTCTATACCTACCATGTGCCAGGCATGGTGTTAATTATATCACTCCAGTGATATAAAGATGAATAAAATCTCAACTAGTGTAAATAAGCTCATATTTTAATAATTGAGAATGATGTGGAAACAAATGATTTTGACACAATTAAGTACATTGATGCAGTTTTGTGCAAGATTTAGAGATGGTCCAGAGAGAAGATATTAGATGGACCTTGATTATACAGAGAAGTCTTAACAACATCATGAAGTTTAAGGTAGATGTTGCAAAATGAGTAAGCATACATCAGGTGGAATAGGTGGTTATTTGGGAGGATGAAGGGCATCCAGGCAGAAGAAATTGCCTGTGCAAGAGGGTGAAGCAAAGTGATGAATTTGGGGAACAGAAAGTAGTAGAGTGGAGGAGTAATTGCAGTAAGGGGAAAAGAAAGCTATAGGAAATGAAACTGAAACTATAGGCAAAGTACTCTTTAAAAAAGTGAAACTTAGCCGGGGGTGGTGGCTCACGTCTGTAATCCCAGCACTTTGGGAGGCCAAGGCAGGTGGATCACAAGGTCAGGAGTTCAAGACCAGCGTGACCAACATGGTGAAACCCCGTCTCTACTAAAAATACAAAAAATAACCAGGAGCGATGGCAAGTGCCTATAATCCTAACTACTCAGGAGGCTAAGGCAGGAGAATTGCTTGAACCTAGGCGGCAGAGGTTGCAGTGAGATCGCGCCACTGCACTCCAGCCTGGGTGACAGAGTGAAACTCCGTCTCAGAAAAAAAAGTAGAACTCATTCAAAGGAGAGCAGTTAAAATGGTGAATGAATGAAGCAGTTAAAATGGTGAAATGAACTTGAATTATAAAAAGGTTATTTATTCAGAGAAGATTCTGAGGGAAGAAATTTAGAAATATTTGAAAGATTCCATATGAGATAGTAAAATGGGCATTGAATAAAATTAAATTCAGTGGACAACAGTGAGACCAAAAGATTCTCACCCAGTATGTAGAAAATCACAGGTGAGTGTGAGAGTTAAAAATTGGGAGTATGGAAAATGGTGAATTCCATGTCCCTGCTGGTGTTTAGGGATAAGTTGGATGGCCCTAGAATATGTTGAGCAAGAGGTTAGACAGTAGATGGATGTTTGTAGTAGAGGACCCCACGGCCCCTTAAGCCCTGAGTGACTGTGATTCTTTGAACTGAACGTTGTTAAATTGATTTTTGTCTCTTCCTAAACACATATGTGTTTATTAATAATATTGTTTCTCAACTTCCTTTTTTAGGAGAGCACCAACAGCCACATTTTCCTGGCCTTACCAGAGGATTAGTAGCTGTTCTTTTGTACTGGGATGGAAAGCGATGCATTGCGAATTCCTTGAAAGCCTTGATACAGTCTAGACGGGGAAAGACATGGACCCTAGAACTCAGGTCTTTTTACTTCTTGGGATTTCAGGGGTTAATTTGAAATTACTTGAAGAATGACAATATTTCCCTTTTTATATACAATCTGAGCAGTATGTAACAAGCTGAGTAATATACTCTCTCATTCTGCCAAGAAAGATATAACAATTTAAATCTGTTTTATTGTGTTTATAAATAAAAAATAATTTGGACCCAGATGCAGTGGTCCTAATTATTTTTGGATTACAAAGTGCTGAGATTACAGATTACAGTCTACAGATTACAGATTACAAGGATCACTTAAGCTCAGGAGTTTTAGATCAGCATGGGCAACATGATGAAATCCCATCTCTGCAAAAAATAGAAAAATTAGCTGGGCATGGTGGCATGCACCTGCAGTTCCAGCTACTTGGAACACTGAGGTGGGAGAATGACCTGAGCCTGGGAGGTCAAGGCTGCAGTGAGCAGTGATCACGCCACTGCACTCCAGCCTGGGTGACAGAGCAAGGCTCTGTCTCAAAAAAAAGAGCGTTTGCTATATCTATTATTATGAAGAAGCATAAGCAATATTGTTTAACATAGTTTATTGATTTCTTTTCATTACAGTCCAGAGCTGGCTTCAATGACAACACGCTTTACAGATGAGCTGATGGAGCAAGGATTGACTTACAAAGTTCTTACCCTGGTGTCACAGATTGATGTGAATAATGAGTTTGAGAAACTACAGCGAGAGAGAGGTTTGGGCAGTGAAAAACATCGCAAAGAGGCAAGGGTTCAATGAAATCAATTCATGAGTTGTCTGTCAAATCTCAGAGGCAGAAACATGACAATTAGAATATTCAGGTTTTCAAGATGAATTATGTAGTGACACCATGTGTGATTGCCACTTTTCTTTTTTTTGCTTTTATTATTTTTCTTTGACCCAAAATTGTATATATGTATAGGGTACAGTGTGATATTTTGATACATATGTATGATATCTAATAATCAAATCAACATAATTAGCATATCCATCACCTCAAACGTTTATTATTTCTTTGTGTTGGGAACATTCAAAATTCACTGTACTACTGTTTGACAATACAGTATACAATAAATTATTGTTGATTATAGTCAGCTCATAATGTATATTAAAGTTTGTAGTCAGCTGTGTCCATAAAATTGACCTACAGTTGTTTCAGCTTCTGTATAGTCATTTATGTGCCATTCTAGCTCTTTTTATGAAGTGAACAAGAAATTGGTCATCCCAATTTCTTACGGAACTTAAGGATAAGAAATAAACAATAGTGTTTGTTCAGAATTCCAGAGGTGACATCTTAGGATCACTTGTGGATTTAGATAGGTTTTTTTTTTAGCCTTTGTAAAAGGTAGTTTGTACTTTGGAATAAGACCAGGCTTCACTGTAATTTGTTTATGCTGATAGTCATATGTTTTTATTTCTAGGTTTCTGATCTCATTAAGGAGTGCAGGCAGTCTCTTGCAGAAAGCCTTTTTGCCTGGGCTTGCCAGTCACCTTTAGGCAAAGAAGACACTCTCCTCCTTATTGGACATTTGGAAAGAGTGACAGTTGAGGCCAATGGCTCACTGGACGCAGTGAATCTGGCTCTTCTTATGGCGCTTCTGTACTGTTTTGATACCAGTTTTATAGAGCAAAGCACAGAGGAACGAGATGGTATTGAGTTTTATACATTTACCTACATTAAAAAAAGTCAGACTTAAAATTGTGGGGATAACATTTAAAAAGGATGGTATTTTAGCTACTAAAATAGAATGCTCTGTTCCTGTGTGTGCAATCCGTTCATATTTGAATATTTATATATAAGATCACATTTAAAAAACAACTGCAGTCCTGTTAATTATTTCTGTTTTTTTGGGGGGATTTGGAATGGAAAGTATTAAAGCATATATTATACATGTTCATGATTGCACATGCCTAATTTACTTAATTGCTTGTTTTGTTACCATTTATTTACATTTTCAAACTTTTTATTAAAACATTCTGAGAGACAGTGACTGTCATTTCAGTAATGATATCTTTGACCTGTGTTTTCTATGAAGTAAATAAAATTTTTATGATCTTTAGATAACATGATTAATATTCTAGAATTTATGTGCAGAAAAAAATGAATGTCTTTAACTTTTTTCTAGTTTATTTGTAGTACACTTATAAAAATAACTGAAAATAGTGAAATTAAAATTTAGGATTATTGTCATTTTCTTTTTTTGTTTTTAGTATGTGTACAATCAACAGTAGTGTACCTTTTGGTTTATAGAAATTAATGTTAATTAGTCATTATTCTTCTGTGAGAATGCTCAGATTTGCTGACTTCGAACAGTATTCCTGTGTATCAGAAGTGAGAATTTATCTGGTGTTTGGTAAAGTGGTCTATTTTTGTGTTTTCAGATATGATTCATCAACTTCCACTGTTGACAGAAAAACAGTACATTGCAACAATTCACTCTCGTCTTCAGGACTCTCAGCTTTGGAAACTGCCTGGGCTCCAAGCCACTGTTAGACTTGCCTGGGCACTGGCATTGAGGGGAATATCCCAGCTACCTGATGTGACAGGTGAATTGCTTGTAGGTAATTTTGTTATGAGAAACAGCATGTTAGCACTTAATGAAGTTTTTGGAAGGAGTCTTGTCCTTGACATACATAAGCACAAGCATAGGAAGATATCCAGAGTTATATTAAACGAAACTTTTTAGTGTAGTAGTGAAATACAGACCTTTTTCTCCTTGTTTCTCAAAAATATTATATGAAATACTATTTCCCATTCTTGGAGCCAGTGACAATGCTCTTTTACCTTCAGGGTATGAGTTTAAAATTTGGAATGACAGTGTCACCTTAAATGATTTTTTTTTGAGATGGAGTTTCGCTCTTGTTGCCCAGGCTGGAGTCCAATGGCACAATCTCGGCTCACCACAACCTCCACCTCCTGGGTTCAAGTGATTCTCTTGCCTCACCCTCCCAAGTAGCTGGGATTACAGGCATGCATCACCACACCGGCTAATTTTGTATTTTTAGTAGAAACGGGGTTTCTCCATGTTGGTCAGGCTAGTTTTGAACTCCCGACCTCATGTGATCTGCCCGCCTTGGCCTCCCAAAGTGCTGGGATTACAAGGCATGAGCCACCCCGCCCGACCTTAAATGTTTTTTAAAATTAAAATTTACTATTCCTTTTATTTTTATACATTTTCCTTCTTGATTTGTTCACAGACTAATTTTTCACATTGTGTCAAATTAAAAACAATTTTTTTTCCCATACAGTATATTAAAAGGGAGATATTTGGATCAGTCAAGAACAGATGTGGAATCCCGACTTCCCTTTTTTGTGGCCCAGGCTGGAGTACAAGTGGCTCAATCCCGGCTCACTGCAGCCTCTGCCTACTGAGTTCAAGTGATTCTCCTACCTCAGTTTTCTGAGTAACTGGGCTACAGGCACATGCCACGACGCCTGGCTAATCTTATGTTTTTTTGGTAGAAACAGGGTTTCACTATGTTGACCAGACTGGTCTCGAGCTCCTGAGCTCAGGTGATCTACCTGCTTCGGCCTCCTGTAGTGTTGGATTTACAGGCGTGAGCCACCGTGCCTGACCAGAATACTGACTTTTAACAACCTATTAACTCACTGTAGCGTATATTATTCTGCTATTTACATTTACATTATTTAATTGTCATATTAGTAGGGGTTTATTCTAACAGAATGAGGACTGTACATGGAACTCGAAGCTCAAAGAATTGTCGTCGTCTGTATCTTTTTTATGGTAAATCTGGAAAGGCTTTATTCCAGTTTACAATTTATGTCAGTTTTCTAATCCTAAAGTATCAACAGATTCTAGTATCTTATCAATTATGTAATTCCAGAACATTTTGTTTTCACTAGTGTCATGCTATTCCCAAGGTGTTTGCAGAAAGCTTTTTTTGTGTTAGGAGTCTTTCCTCGGCCACTTAATTTCTATCTATCAATTTATATATCTAAATGTTGATAGCTAATTAGACTTTTACATTCCTGTACAAATTCTGTTTCTTACCTATGCATACCCTCTTCATTTATAAATCTTATTTCACTCCTTTTCTGACATAAAGTTACCCTTTAACCTTTTAAGTGGCTATGTGATAGTTAATCTTTTTTTAAATTTTATTTTGGAGATGGAATCTCTGTTGCCCAGGCTGGAGTGCAGTGGCATGATCTCAGCTCACTGCAACCTCTGCCTCCCAGGTTCAAGTAATTCTCCTGCCTCAGCCTCCCAAGTAGCTGGGACTATAGGTGCACACTGCCACGCCCAGCTAATATTTTGTATTTTAGTAGAGATAGGGTTTCACTGTGTTGCACAGGCTGGTCTCTAACTCCTGAGCTCAGGCAGTCTGCCCGCCTTGGCCTCTCAAAGTGCTGGAATTACAGGCGCGAGCCACCATGCCCGGCTGTGATAGTTAATATCTTATATTAGCTATATAATATAGTTTTACATAGATAGTTATAATATTATGTAATATAGTCACAATCTTGTGCTATAATTTCCTATACCATTGCACTAATTTTGAAAGGTTTAATAGAATATGCTGTAGTTTGCTGTAGAACAATAGTAAAAATAAGTTAGGAATCGTAGCCCAAGTTTCAAGTCCCAGATCTTTGGCTACTTAATCTCTTTGATTTTATATGCTCATACCCTTTTATAAGCTTTAATAGTTAGGGGTATTATAGTTAGAACTTTTAAACTATAAAATTTTTTCTGTTAATTTGCATTTTAAAAATTGTTAGAAAAATTGAATAGCTTGTGTTATTTTGCAGAATGGTCACTTCTTGAAATAATCTGGACAAGTTTTAACTCAGATCTCCAATTTGAAAAATTGGTTTCTATTCTTTTCATAGATTTCTGAAACTTTTATCAAATGTGTTTATTATATTATTTTATAAAAGGCATGAAGCCAGGCGCAGTACCTCATGCCTCTAATCCCAGCATTTTGGGAGGCCGAGGTAGGAGGATTGCTTGAGCCCAGGAGTTCATGACAAACCTGGGCAATATGGTGAGACCTCATCTCTACAAAAAATTAGAAATTAACCCAGCGTGGTGACATGCACTTGGCTGTAGTCCCAGCTACTTAGGAGGCTGAGGCGGGAGAATCACTTGACCCCAGGAGGCAGAGGCTGTAGTGAGCTGAAATTGCTCCACTGCACTCCAGCCCGGGTTACAGAGTGAGATCACATCTCAAAAAAAATTAAAAAAACAAGCATCAGCTGGGTGTGGTGACTCTTGCCTGTAATCCCAGCACTTTGGGAGGCTGAGGCGGGCAGATCACTTGAGGTCAGGAGTTCAAGACCAGCCTGGCCAATGTGGTAAAACCCCGTCTCCACTAAAAACAAAAAAATTAGCCAAGCATGGTGGCGTGTGCCTGTAATCCCAGCTACCTGGGAGATTGAGGCAGGAGAATTGCTTAAACCCAGGGAGTGGAGGTTTCGGTGAGCTGAGATCGTGCCACTGCATATTAGCCTGGGCAACAGAGTGAAACTCTGTTTCAAAAAAACCTAAAAACAAAAACCAAGCATCTTTGTAATTTCACTGAGCTTTACAGAATTTTAGCATAATGTTGTTAGGCATTGAAACTCAATTTATATTAATTCATTAATGGTGCCATATTACCTAAATGGTCTTCGAGAAGTAATTTTTGGCCGGGTGTAGTGGCTCATACCTGTAATCTCAGTGCTTTGGGAGGCTGAGGTAGTCGCATCACTTGAGGTCAGGAGTTCAAGACCAGCCTGGCCAACAGGACGAAACCTCGTCTGTGCCAAAGTTATAAAAATTAGCTGGGTATGGTGGCACATGCTTGTAATCCTACCTTCTCAGGAGGCTGAGGTGGGAGGATCGCTGAAACTGGTAGGCAGAGGTTGCAGTGAGCCAAGATTGCACCATTGCACTCCAGCCTAGGCAGCAGAGTAAGACTGTTTCAAAAAAAATAAAGGACGTAATCTTTGAGTTGATTCTCTTTTAATTCTGGTGTTTTTGAATTCAAGTAAAGGTTTGAAAGAATTTATTGTTATTAAAAATATTTAATAATTAGTAATTTTAGTAATCGTTATTATTAGTCATACTAAAGAATTAAGAAAATATTTTACTCTTAAGGATTTTGTATAATATGGGTAGATATGCAGGTTTTTGTTTGTTGTTTGAGATAGAGTCTTACCCTGCTGCCCAGGCTGGAGTGCAGTGGTGTGACCATGGCTCACTGGCCTCAACTGCCAGGCCTCATGTGATCCTTCCACTACAGCCTCCCAAGTAGGTGGGACCACAGCTAATGCTTTGATTTTTTTGTAGAGATGAGGTCTCACTGTGTTGCCCAGGGTGGTCTTGGACTCCTGGGCTCAAGCAATCCTCCTGTCTTGTCTTCCCAAAGTGTTGGATACAGGCATGAGCCACCACACCTGACTGATATGCAGACTTTATTTCAAAATACAAAACAAAACATTAAAAAAACAGGCCAGGTGCCCCCGGTGGCTCACGCCTGTAATCCCAGCTCTTTGGGAGGCCGAGGCAGGCAGATCACAAGGTCAAGAGATTGAGACCATCCTGGCTAACACAGTGAAACCCTGTCTCTACTAAAAATACAAAAAATTAGCCAGGCGTGGTGGCGCGTGCCTGTAGTCCCAGCTACTCGGGAGGCTGAGGCAGAGAATCATTTGAACCTGGGAGGCGGAGGTTGCAGTGAGTCGAGATCGCACCACTGCACTCCAGCCTCCGTGACAGAGCGAGACTCCTTCTAAAAAATAATAATAATAAATAAATAAATAACTACAAATCATATGTTTTCCTCTGTTTGAGACTGTCTTGGCTTTTATCTGTTCTGGCCTTTTTCAAGGCAATGAAAATGTACTTTCGGTAGCAGACTATGTATTTGGTCTGTGTGACAGTCAAACAGAATAAGCTGTGTAGTATTTTTCAAAGCCAGATTGCCACACAATTACCTAGCAATTTTATATTTAAACTTTTTGTTTGTTTGTTTGAGACAGAGTCTCGCTCTGTCTCCCAGGTTGGAGTGCAGTGGCCGGATCTCGGCTCACTGCAAGTTCCGCCTCCTGGGTTTATGCCATTCTCCTGCCTCAGCCTCCTGAGTAGCTGGGACTACAGGCGCCTGCCACCTCGCCTGGCTAGTTTTTTTGTATTTTTTAGTAGAGACAGGGTTTCACCGTGTTAGCCAGGATGGTCTCAATCTCCTGACCTTGTGATCCGCCTGTCTCGGCCTCCCAAAGTGTACAGGCTTGAGCCACCGCGCCCGGCCTATATTTAAAATTTAAAAGCAGTAATCAGCAATATGTTTCTTGATGGAAGGATACACCGTAACCTATGACATACTCTTAATAGAAAGTTGAATGTAACTCAGAGTAAGTCACTCTAGATCAAGCCACTGCACCCAGCTGAGGAATTAGTTTTAAAGATATGATAATGGCCAGGCGCAGTGGCTCACGCCTGTAATCCCCGCACTTTGGGAGGATCACTTGAGGTCAGGAGTTCAAGAACACCTGGCCAACATGGTGAAACCCTGTCTCTACTAAAAATACAAAAATTAGCCAGGCATGTTGGTGCATGCCTGTAATCTCAGCTACTTGGGTGGCTGAGGCCTGAGAATTGCTTGAACTGGGACGGAGAGGTTGCAGTGAGCTGAGATTGTACCACTGCACTCCAGCCTGCGTGACAGAGCGAGACGCTGTCTCAAAAAATAAAATAAAATAAAGGTATGATAATGGTGGTGTATGTATGTAGTGAATTTTTACTTTTGCTTTCTTTCTTTCTTTCTTTCTTTCTTTTTTTTTTTGAGGTGGAGTTTTGCTCTTGTTGCCTAGGCTGGAGTGCAATGATGGTGTGATCTCGGCTTACCGCAGCCTCTGCCTCCTGGGTTCAAGTGATTCTCCTGCCTCAGCCTCTGAGTAGCTGGGATTACAGGCATGTGCCACCACGCCTGGCTAATTTTTTGTATTTTTGGTAGAGATGAGGTTTCTCCATGTTCGTCAGGCTGGTCTTGAACTCCCAACCTCAGGTGATCCGCCCACCTCAGCCTCCCAAAGTGCTGGGATTACAGGCGTGAGCCACCCCGCCCAGCCTTGTTTCTTAGGTATATTTTTGAGTTGTACACTGCAAATACTTACTGGTAAAATGTTAAATTTTCTGGAATTTGCTTTAATGAGATATGTGTGGGTGGAGAGGGGGAAGATATAGATGAGGTAAGATTGTCCATAAATTGATAGTATTGAAACAAATGATGGGTATGTGGAGTGTATTATACTTATTTTTAGATATGTATTGGATATTTTCCAAATAAAATATAAAAAAATTAGTTAGACAAGTTTATATTCAAGTTAAAATTTAGTTTTTAAATTTCAGCTACTTGGTTACCAAATTAGTATACTTACTTACCTATTCATGTTCAGGTTTTGGTCTTGGATTGAAGACTTTTCAGATGACACATGAGGTTTCATTGGGATTAAAGCCTTAACATCATTTTAATATGTGAATATTTGGATAATAGCTCCCTGACTACATCAGTGTTGCATCACACATCTCTAAAATAATTTTCATTAGTTATGTTATTATTTCAAACAGTATGTATTTTTCTAATATACATTCAGAGTATATTGTTATTTGGGGTTTATGAGTTCTTTAGGGTTTATGAGTCAATTAGAGTTATATATAGTCTCATTTTGTGCATAGCACATGCTAGAAGGCTGGGAAGATGTCTGAACCATCAGCAGAGTATTATGAGATATAATTACAATCTGGGTTAATGACTTTTCCTCCATGTACTGTGTTTTAAAATCTATTTCTAGCTCTGGCAGAATTCACAGAGGCAGATGAAGCAATGGCAGAACTCGCAATTGCTGACAACGTTTTCCTGTTCCTCACGGAATCTGTAGTGGTATCAGAATACTTTTATCAGGAAGAATTTTATATTCGCAGAGTCCATAATCTCATCACAGATTTCCTTGCACTTATGCCAATGAAGGTAAGTGTAATAATGGAGGATAAGTAAACAGTAGAAGAATTTTATAAAATAATTTAAAACTGATGAGCTTTATGTTTTAGAAACTAATAAAAATTTTTAATACAGACTAAAATTTGCTAGTAGTTGTATTACATCTTGTGAATCAGTTTGTGACTCGTGAAGTAAGTCATGAGTCTCTACAAGGTGTGAGAACATACCCTGTAGAATTTCGGTTGTACTAAATTTGTTGAGGTTTGTTTTATGGCTCGGAATATGGCCTATCTTGGTAAATGTTCTATGTACACCTGAAAGGAACACATACTTTGCTGCTGTTCTGTGGAAATACGTCCTCTTAACTGGGGATAAGTCAGTAGAAAGAAATAATTTGACACTGAATGGTTTATGAGAATGCTGCTGTGGGTAGAAAATTACTAACCCCATTCTACCCTAAGGATTAGTGCCAAGATTGCTTTATTTAATATTTTTATACATGATTTGGAAGAGGCACAGTGGAAAATTTGCATTTTATAGATAATTGTTTAGATTTTTTTTTTTTTTTGAGACGGAGTCTTGCTCTATTGCGTGCAGTGGTGTGATCTTGGTTCACTGCAATCTCCGTCTCCTGGGTAAGCGATTCTCCTGCCACAGTCTCCCAGCCGGGCGCGGTGGCGGGCGCCTGTAGTCCCAACTACTCGGGAGGCTGAGGCAGGAGAATGGCGTGAACCCGGGAGGCGGAGCTTGCAGTGAGCTGAGATCCGGTCACTGCACTCCAGCCTGGGCGGCAGAGCGAGACTCCGTCTCAAAAAAAAAAAAAAAAAAAAAAAGAAATGGGGTTTTACTGTATTGGCCAGGCTGGTCTTGACCTCTCAACCTCAGGTGATCTGCCCAGCTCGGCCTCCCAAAATGCTGGGGTTACAGGTGTGAGCCACCATACCTGGCCCGATTGTTTAGATTCTGAATTGCGGTGTATAAAAGGGCTTCAGCATGGATACAGATAAAATAATAAGGCTACTTTTGAGTAGATGGCTTGAGCTATAACTGTCATCTGAAAAGCAATTCTTAGAGCCATTTCAAACAGTTCCTTATAGTGTATGGTCTGTGTGCTGTTTTGTGCCAAAGAAGCCATCCAATGTTGGTGGGAAGTAAATGAGGGAGAAAAACATCTTTTTTGTGTTTATATTATAAAACCACCTACTTCAAATGTGTATTTTTTAAAAACACCCTAAAAGGTCTATGCTTGTAATATATTGTGCAGTTTTGATACCATATCTCCTGAAAAGTATAAATTGATTATCATAAATTTGCCCTTAAGATTCTTGTATTCTTTTTATTTTTATAGGATCTATAGTGATTTTTCTTTTTAATTCCTAAAATTGGTAATTTGTGTCTTCTCCCCTGGTTCTTAATTAACCCTGCTGGAAGTTTATTGATCTTATTGATCTTCCCAGTGAATTAGCTTTTGGCTTCATTGATTTTCTTATATTTTGCTTCACCTTTATTGATTTTTGCTCTTATGTTTATTATTTTCTTCCCTTTGCCTTGGGTTTAATTTGCTCCTTTAATTTTGTTTTTTAAGATAGAAGTTTAGGTTATTGATTTAAATCTTTATTTTTTCTAACATAAACATTTAATAATGCTGTACATTTACCTCCAATCACTGCTTTAGCTATGCCACACAAATTTTGATATGTTGCAGTTTCTTTTTTTGTTCAGTTTAATATGTTTTCTAATTTTCCTTGAGACTCCTTTGATTGACGGGTTATTTAGAAGTGTGTTGTTTAATTTCCAAATTGTTCGGAGACTTTTTCAAATCTCTGTCACAGATTTCTAGTTTAATTCCATTGTGCTCAGAGAACATACCTTGTAGAATTTCAGTTGTATTAAATTTGTTTAGGTTTGTTTTATGACTCAGAATATGGCCTATCTTGGTAAATATTCCATGTACACCTGAAAGGAACACATATTTTGCTGCTGTTCGGTGGAATGTTGTATAAGTGTCAATTAAGTCAAGTTGGTTTGCTGTTTTTCAAGTTTTCCATATCCTTACTGATTTTCTGTGTACTTGTTCTATTGAATATTGACAGAGGAGTGTTGGTATTTCCAACAATAATTGTGGATTTGTCTAGCTATGTTTTTTTTTTTTTTTTTAACAATTTGTTTCTTATTTTTGTTGGCATTTAGTTCACATAAATGTTGTGAAGCAGTGACTCTCAACTGAGGTATAATGTTCTTCAGAGTGTGTTTAGGAAATGAGTGGAGCCAGTTTTGCTTGTTATGATGACTCTGGTGTTGTTATTGATAGTTGGTAGGTAGTTCCAGGGTTGCTAAATGTCCTGGAATATTCAGGATAATCCAGCCCAGTGAAGAAATGTTATGCCCATATGTCAGTAATGTCCCCATCGAGAAACACTACAGTTAGTTCAACTTTTCTGTAGTGGAAAATGCATTGAAGTTTTAAGATATCATAAATTATGGATAGTAGTATTGCAAATAAGATTCCTGGCATGTTTCTTCATGTCACCTAAAGTGGAATAGATATTTAAACAATATATTTCTTGTATGTGATCACTTTAAGACAGTTGCCTGATTTCATTGTTATTAGTATGTACGATACATTTACATATTAAAACTATATCTAATAAATTTAATAGGTGAAACAGCTGAGGAATCGGGCAGATGAAGATGCTCGAATGATTCACATGAGTATGCAGATGGGTAATGAACCCCCCATTTCACTTAGAAGGGACCTGGAACACTTAATGCTATTGGTAAGCCATTCTATTAGAAAGCTTGTCCTCTTTCCCTCCTTTCATTATTTTTTCCCCTAACTTTGGAAAATTTCAGGTCTAATACTTTAAATGTCCTTTTTTATTGAAAGTAATTTTTGAGTCGTAGACATTTCTCTACAGTCTTTGCTTACTCTTTGCAGATTGGCGAGCTATATAAAAAGAACCCTTTTCATCTGGAGCTTGCTCTAGAATATTGGTGTCCCACAGAGCCTCTTCAGACTCCGACTATCATGGGTTCTTATCTAGGGGTGGCTCATCAGCGGCCCCCTCAACGCCAGGTAAGACTTTAGGTTTTCCTCTTTTATACTCTGGTACTGTGATAGAGAGTCTTGAAAACATGAAAGATGTTACATCCTGATTTTATTGCTGTTAACACAAATGATCACTAGTGTAACCTTTAGAGATTTACACTTTTTAAAATTTTATGTATGTATTTATTTATTTATTTTGAGACACAGTGTCACTCTGTCACCTAGGCTGGAGTGCAGTGATGCAATCTCAGCTCACTTTAGCTTTGACCTCCCAGGTGGAAGTGATCCTCCTGCCTCAGCCCCCAGAGTAGTTGGGACTACAGGCATCCACCACCACACCCAGCTAATTTTTGTATCTTTTGTAGAGATAGGGTTTCGCCATGATACCCAGGCTGGTTTGTAACTCCTGAGCTCAAGTGATCCATCTGCCTCGGCCTCCCAAAGTGCCGGATTTACAGGCATGAGCTACTGTGCCCAGCCTACTTTTCTCTTTTATAAAAGAAAATTTGAAACTCTTAAAATTTAAGTTCTGTTGATTTTGAAGTTTATGTAGTCAGTCCTTTATTGGATACTAGATATATGTTGAATTATTAGAGGCAGAAAGGCATCCAGTCTCTTTATTATTTATTTATTTTTAAAAGACAGGGTCTTGCTATGATGACCAGGCTGGTGTAGAACTCCTGGCTTCAGTCAGCCCTCCCAAAGCAATGGGATTACAGGCATGAGCCACTGTGCTCCACTTGAATTTTATTAGTATTTTAGTTCTCCATAGGCATGACAATCTTTTCAAGTTTGGGGGGATAGGAGAGGTATAAGTATTAAAGGAGAAGTCTTAAACATTTTAATTGATGGCCAAATGCCTATGAGTCTGTAGATAATATAGGCTAAAGTTCATTCTGTATTAACTTTAGTATGATGTGCAGAGGCAAATAAAATGAATTGCTATGCAGTAGCTCACACCTGCAATCCCAGTGCTTTGGGAAGCTGAGGTGGGAGGATCGCTTGAAGCCAAAATTTGAGACCTGCCTGGGCAACATAACGACACCCTATCCCTACAAAAAACACTAGCTCAGTGTGGTGTCATGAGCCTGTAGTCCTAGTTGCTCAGGTTGAGGCAGGAGCCCTGGGGTTTGAGGTTACAGTGAGATATGGTTACACTACTGCACTCCAGCCTAGGCAACAGAGTGAGACCCTGTCTCTTTTAAAAAAAAAAAAAAAAAAGTGTTGGAGGGAGATTGCCATGTAAGTGTTCATTTTGGGGGATTTCTGTTCTAGAAGTTTTTATGCCATATATTTTTTATTTTTTCTGGACTACAGATCAGATGCCTTTTTTTGTTTGTTTGTTTTGAGATGGAATTTCGCTCTTATTGTCCAGGCTGGAGTGCAATGACACAATCTTGGCTCACTGCAACCTCCTCTGCCTCCTGGATTCAAGCGATTCTCCTGCTTCAGCCTCCCGAGTAGCTGGGATTATAGGCATGCGCCACCATGCCAGGCTAATTTTGCATTTTTAGTAGAGATGGGGTTTCTCTATGTTGGTCAGGCTGGTCTCAAACTCCCTACCTTAGGTGATCCACCCGCCTCGGCCTCCCAAAGTGCTGGGATTACAGGCATGAGCCACCGCGCCTGGCCCAGATGCCACTTTTTAAACTGTATTGTTTCACTGTTTTTCCCATTTAAAAAATATGTTTTGAGCTGGGCCCGGTGCTTCACACCTGTAATCCTTGCACTTTGGGAGGCCAAGGTAGGCAGATTGCTTGTGCTCAGGAGTTTTAGACTAGTCTGAGCAACATAGCGAAACCCTGTCTCTATAAAAAATATTCTAAAAATTAGCCAGGCATTGTGGTACGTGCCTATGGCCCCATCTGCACTGGAGGCTGAGGTGGGAGGATCATTTGGGCTGCAGTGAGCTGTGATGATTGTGCTACTACATTCCAGCCTGGATGACAAAGTAAGATCCTGTCTCAAAAGAAAAAGAATGTTTTGGAGAAGGATTTATTAAAAAATTTTTGAAGTTTTTAAGAAAGCTTGCTGTTACGAAAAATTTGAAACGTGAAAGAGAGGATTATTATAAGCAATACCACATATTTTAATTTCACATCTTAAGTTACCATCTTATGATGTTTGTTTCATCTACTATATCATTATTATTATTATTTATTTATTTATTTATTTATTTTGAGACGGAGTCCCACTTTGTCGCCCAGGCTGGAGTGCAGTGGCGCGATCTTGACTCACTGCAACCTCTGCCTTCGGGTTCAAGTGATTCTCCTGCTTCAGCCTCCCAAGTAGCTGGGACTACAGGTGCATGCCACCACGCCCAGCTAATTTTTGTATTTTAAGTAGAGACGGGTTTTCACCATGATGGCCAGGATAGTCTTGATTTCTTGACCTCGTGATCTGCCCACCTCGGCCTCCCAAAGTGCTGGGATTACAGGCAGGAGCCAGTGCACCTGGCCAAACCATTGTTTAACCTAGCTGATTTAACAGTGATTTCCAGACATCAGTAGTATTTTCAGTTCTCAGTTCCAACTAGTGAGTTTGAATAATATTGTTAGTTGTTGATAATAGGTTTAAGGTATAAGGAAGAAAAAAGGGAAAATTAGGAAGTGGACTTAAAGAACAGGAGTATGGGAACGTGGCATTGGTGGGACCACAGAAGAGAATATACTTAAGTTACTATCAAAAATGATTTCAAGTTCTTAGGTCTTCATACTAATTTGGCTGGGATATAGGAACTCTAGATTTTAAGTGTACCTTTGAATTGCCAGTTGGTTTTGGATGAGTAAATGTCACGTGCCTTATATTTTAAAAATCTGAGTGGTCTTATATTTTGTGACATTGAGGCACTTTTTTTTAAATGTACTTTTATTTCATAAAGATATTATTTTATAATTGCATTAAATTGCTAACGGCAAGCTGAAACAATTTTTCATAAATAGAATATCAGTTAAATTTGTTGTGAGGGTTAAGTTAGAGCACTACTTTTAGTTTATATGTAGTCTTTATTAGCTAGTCCGTGTTGCCTTAAAGTTAAGCTATACTTTATATAAACCATTTGTTTCTCTCTTTTTCAGGTTGTCTTGTCAAAGTTTGTTAGGCAAATGGGTGACCTGTTGCCTCCAACTATTTATATTCCTTATTTGAAAATGCTCCAGGGATTGGCCAATGGGCCTCAGTGTGCCCACTACTGTTTCAGCCTACTCAAAGTCAATGGTAGTAGTCATGGTAAGGAATATGTAGATGTTGTTAAAGTTTGTTGTTATACTCTTAAGTTCAGTATCCCAGTACCTATTAAGAACATTGGTATTTGAACTAGATTCTACCAGAGGTGTAAATTATTTTCATAACAATAGGGTGAAAGAAGCACGCATACAGCTTTATGCATAGTGATGCTGTGATTATGGTCTCACAGATTGGGGAGTTTCGCCATTCTCCTTTATAAAATACAGTTCATTTTGACAAATCAGAATTAATGTATGAAAATTTTCCGTAACACATCTGGTCCACAAAGAAAGCATATGCCCTTGCCTTGTAAGTTTGATTAATTTATCTTTGTATTTTGTTTTTCTTAATTTAAGTACCTAGAATTTGTCTCTTGACCCTCTCCCAATTTTCTTACTTGATTATCAGACTGGTTTAGTTAGACCAAAAACACTGTAAAAGGGAAAAGAAATTAAGCATCTGCTTTGTTAGGTAGATATTTTTATCTTTACATGTGAAGAAACTGAGGTTTAGAGAAGTTAAGTAATTTACCCACCATCACAACTATTTGGGGAGCCGTGATGGGAGCTGAAATCGGCTTGGCTCCAAAGCCAGTGTTATGACTACTTTGTCAAGCCTGCCAGTCTTGTGTGCTGTGCTTTTGCTTCTGATGCCTGGTAGGCAATGGAGTAGTGTAATTCACAAATTAAGACTGTAGTTACCTCTTTCTTTGGGAATTCAAGCTCAACATTTGCGAATTACTCTGTGGGAAAAAGCAGCCCTGTACAGTTAGTTACATGAGAGCACAGAGAACTCTCCTGGATGTGAAGTAGGTAACTGACATCCAAAGTAAATTACCTTTCATTTACATCGGCAGTAGCCCCTTTCTTGAGTAAAAGTTAATCCAGAGGAAAAATTAATCCTGAGTTCTAGCTCACAGAGGGATTCTAACCCATTTTCAGCACACTACTTAATCCAGGACAAAGATTGCCTTTGTGCTAAGACAAAGGCAAACAAAGTTTATGGTTTTAGGCTGGGTGCAGTGGCTCATGCCTGTAATTCCAGCACTTTGGGAGGCCAAGGCAGGCAGATCGCTTGAGGTCGGGAGTTCGAGACCAGCCTGGCCAACATGGTGAAACCCTGTCTTTACCAAAAAGACAAAAATTACCAGGGCGTTGTGGTGCACACTTGTAATCTCAGCTACTTGGGAGGTTGAGATAGGAGAATTGCTTGAACCTGGGGAGTAGAGGTTGCAGTGAGCCAATATTGCCCCGCTGCACTCCAGCCTGGGTGACAGAGTGAGAACCTGTTTCAAAAAAGTTTATTGTTTTAAATTAATTTTCTCTCCATTTCCCAGCAAATGCTTAGATGTTTTTTAAAGAAAATTCTGTGCTGTTTTTCTTTATAGTTGAAAATATTCAGGGAGCAGGTGGCAGTCCTGTTTCCTGGGAACATTTCTTTCACTCCTTGATGCTTTACCATGAACACCTTCGGAAGGATCTTCCAAGTGCAGATAGCGTTCAGTACCGTCACCTTCCTTCCCGTGGCATCACCCAGAAGGAGCAAGATGGATTGATTGCTTTTTTGCAGCTCACATCTACCATCATTACTTGGGTAGGTAACTCATCCCCAGCATAATTTTATTTTTATTATAGCACAGTAGCATTTTAAGAGCCCCAAACATTTTCTTTTAATTTAAGAGTAATAAACTTAGCCTATGTAGATAGACAGATACATAGCATTCTGCCCTTAAGTTTTTTGTTTTTTGATCTCTAGAGGGTGTAAGTTATGGTAGCCCTGCTCATTGGCATAATCTTAGTATAAAAGTAATAGCCTGAGCCTGAAAGAAAATAGTCATAAGGGCAAATTAGAACTGGTTGTTGGATGCATATGCTTCTAGGTTTCCAGCATAGGTGTAGAGGTGTATGTGTGCATTTATGTGTGTATACATAAAGAATATTGTAATTAAAAATTATTTACTGAATTATTTTTCCTCTCCTTATGCCAAACCATTTTACCTGCCACTACCAAATTGGTCTTTGTAAAAAACATTATTTTCATGACTGTATGTAATTTCCCAACTCGGAAATATCTTTTAGTTATGTCTATTGTTCACTAGAATAGTCTGACATTCTCTCTGAAGGGTAGGAATAGGAACTTCTAAGTTTTTGGCTTTTCTAATAGTACTTAACATTATTAGGCATCAAAATGTCAGTTATTAACTATTTCTCACTGAATTAAAATGGAGATGAGAGGGGAGGATAGGGAAAGGTTAGTTAACATACAAAGTAACACATAGAGAAGAAGAAAGTTCTAGTGTTCTATAGCACTATAGGGTGAATATAACTAGCAGTAATTCATTGTATATGTTCAAAAGCCAGAAGAGAGGATTTTGAATGTTCCCAACACAAAGAAATGAGAAATGTTAGATGATGGGTATCCTAATTACCTTGATTTGATCATTACATATTGTATACATGTATCAAAATATGACTCTGTACCCTGTAAATATATATAGTTATTACATATCAACGAAAAATGAAAAAAAGTTATGATACTTGGTACTGTATATCTCCATATTTTCGAGAAAAGGACAAGATTTTTTTTCATTCATACTTTATATTGCAGTATAATATATTGTTCCAGAAAGGATTTAAAATGCCTAGGTAAGATTTATCCAACCCTTGCAGACCATTTATCTTTGTTTGTATTATTTCTCATACTTGGAACTGCAAAAGTAATTCTACAAAGTCTGTTTCTCTTCCAGTTTTTTACTTTGAATGAATGAGTGACCTGATTTGATGTGTTGGTAGACTTCAAACATAAATGATAGGCTTATTTTTGTTTTAGTATATATTAAACCTATGAGGACTCAGTATAAATGATAGCAATTTAGATAATTGCTGGTCATTTTCTTAACTTTTAAAAATGGAAAGTCTTGTTCTTTTTGTGTCAATTCTTAGAGTGAAAATGCTCGCTTGGCACTCTGTGAACATCCTCAGTGGACCCCTGTTGTGGTGATTCTGGGACTCCTCCAATGCAGTATTCCCCCTGTCCTAAAAGCTGAGCTACTGAAGACACTCGCAGCTTTTGGAAAATCTCCTGAAATTGCTGCTTCCCTCTGGCAGTCATTGGAATACACTCAGGTAGGGCTCTGAAGTCCCATATTTATATTATCCCAATGTGGAAAGTTGGGCTTGATAATACCATAGAAGCAAGAGCATTCGATTGGAATTTATAGTACATCATGAACATCCCCACTAGAGTTACGGTTTAGGGACTGAGCATAGCAATAGAAACTAATAGACTTGGGTTTTTTTCTTAGATTGGTTGATAACTTCGCTAGATTACCAGAGATTGGTTCTTCATGTACTGTACCTCTCTGAAGACCTTATTTTTCAATGTCTATAAGATATTACTAGATGGACAGAATTCCACCACTCTGTCTTTAAACCAGGCTGATGTAAGCCCTCACAAGTCACCTGCACTCATTAAATGTGGGGAATGTTTGTTTTTCTTATCTGCTCTTTCCTGCCCTATACCAGAAGAGTGAAGTATCTCTATATAGCTACATGGTCACTGGGGTTGTTTTTCCATTAAAGGGCAGGTGTAACTGTCAAGTTTGCACATAATTTTTTTTTTTTTTTTTTTTAAGACAGGGTCTCACTCTGTTGGCAAGGATGGAGTGAGTGCAGTTGTGTGATCTCAGCTCACTGCAGCCTCCACCTCCCGGATTCAAGTGATTCTTGTGCCTCAGCCTCCTAAGTAGCTGGGATTACAGGCTTGTGCTACCATGCCCTGCTAATTTTTGTATTTTTAGTAGAGATGGGGTTTTGTCATGTTGTCCAGGCCGGTCTTGAACTCCTGGCTTCAAGTGATCTGCCCTCCTTGGCCTCCCAAAGTGCTGGGATTACAGGTGTGAACCACCACACCTAGCCTGCAGAGAAATTTTAACAGCATTTAGAATACTTTTTATTGGTGTTTATGAAGGTTTATTTTCAGGACCATAATCTTAACTTTGGGCAGAAAAGGAATGTTACAGTTTGATTTTTTGACTTCCGTACCCTGAGGGAATGTACCTATGCTGATGTGGGGAAGTAAATGGATGATATAATGTTTGAAGTCTCCTTAACTTCAAAATTATTAACATTCTTTTCTCTAAAGATAAGCTCCGTTAAAAATTTTCTATCAGGTGTAATTATTTTATGTGTGATAAAATAAAAAAGGAAAATATGGATGCGCTTTATAGACGTATCTCTAGGAAAATGGTTAGGTGGGATTATGTCTGTCTTGGAAGTAATACAACTTAAGAGAGTCTGAGATTCTAACTCATTATTCATAGAAGCAAAAATTTTTTTTTAAGATGGAGTTTTGCTCTTGTTGCCCAGGCTGGAGTGCAATGGTGTGATCTCGGCTCACTGCAACCTCCGCCTCCTGGGTTCAAGCGGTTCTCCTGCCTCAGCCTCCCGAGTAGCTGGGATTACAGGCATGCACCACCACACCTGGCTAATTTTGTATTTTTAGTAGAGACGGGGTTTCTCCATGTTGGTTAGACTGGTCTTGAACTCCCGACCTCAGATGATCTGCCTGCCTCGGCCTCCCAAAGTGCTGGGATTACAGGCATGAGCCACCATGCCCAGCCGGAAGCAACCATTTTGAAGCAGTGAAGTACTCTAGATTATTTTCTAACATATGTATCCTGAAGATGTTATTGATACTTAGTTAACATAATAATTAACGGAGTTAGGGTTTGCTGAGAGGCTGAGTAACTTTTGGCTTACTATTGATACTTCACCTTTTGATTCCTGAGTGTACCAATACTTACTAGTGTCTTACAGGCTTAGTGCTTCTTTACACCTGAAATCAAGTGTGATTGGGTTTAGACATTTGTATCCTTAGAGCAACACTATTGTTTTTAAAGGATTCTACCTGATTAGTATACTTTTGATTTGCAAGAAGGTAAAGTATCATGACAGCAGCATTATTTATTATACCATAAACTACTTAGGCCCATATCAAGGTCTGGACAGAACATCTTAAGTCAAAACTTCAGCCTCCTTTAACAAACCCGTTCTTAAGAAGTTTATTGGCTGGGCGCAGTGACTCACACCTGTAATCCCAGCACTTTGGGAGGCCAAGGCGGGCGGATCACCTGAGGTCAGAAGTTTGAGACCAGCCTGGCCAACATGGTGAAACCTTGTCTCTACTAAAAGTACAAAAAAAAAAAAAAAAATTAACTGGGTATGGTGACACATGCCTGTAGTCCCAGCTACTTGGGAAGCTGAGGCAGGAGAATTGCTTGAGCCCAGGAGACGGCAGTTGCAGTGAGCTGAGATCATGCTACTGTACTCCAGCCTGGCCGACAGAGCGAGACTCTGTCTCAAAAGAAAAAAAAAAGGAAAGAGAAAAAGAAGTTTACTTTTTGGGTTTTTTGTGCCATCAGTAGGATTAGTTAACAGTCCAGTATCTTGAACACTGGTGAGATTTCATCCCATAAATCCTTTTTAAAGATTCATTTCCTAGAATATCTGAGAGGAAATTTGCTGAAAAAATGTCTTGTGTGCTCTTAGAAACTACCAATTTTTAGAACCCCAGGCAGTCAAAAGTTCTATCGCAACCTGACAGAACTGCTAACGAAAGTCCATCCAGGGACTAATTGATTGTCTTTTTGATGGACATTGTGAGATCTGTGGGTCCAGTGGGATATGTGACTATTATATTGCAAAGCCACTAATATTCATTGATGAATAAGGAGTGCTTCTGACATCTACTTCTTACTATTTTAAGATACTGCAGACCGTGAGGATTCCAAGCCAGAGGCAAGCTATTGGTATTGAGGTAAAGTTTTCCTTTTAGTTTAAATGCTAATTCATTCATGCATGTAATGATAAGAAGTCTATGAATCATTCTTACCCTTTTATGTTTCCATAATTTTCAAATTTAATGTATTTTTATTTGAAGGGTTTTCTAATCAGTGTTGAAATAGAGATGAAACTTTTAATAAAAGGAACCAAAATATTTAGTGTTTCAGAGGTAGAAAAGGATGTTACATGGCAGCCATCCAAATGGAAAGTTCTTGATTTTAACTCAATTTAATTAGATTACTTGAGTCAACCTGAAATGAGAATTGTTTTCTTTTCTCTCTAATTCTCCCTCTCTTTTAAAAGAAACTTTAAAGATTTCTGTTTTTAATTCAAGTTTGGGGACAATAAGTGGGAATTTGGAGTTCTTCCATCTGACTCATCTGGATTCATGTAATACTTTTTTATCTTTTCCTCTAAATGAAAAACAGAAATATCTGTTATGTCTTTTGGTGTGAGTTAGCACTATTAATAAGTTAATGTCTGCATAATACTTTGCACTTCATAGCTAATAGTTTTTATTACCAAGTTTTCTTTCTTTTTATTTGGAAGGTTGAACTAAATGAAATAGAATCCCGGTGTGAAGAATACCCGTTGACTCGGGCCTTTTGCCAGCTCATTAGTACCCTGGTGGAGAGCTCATTTCCTTCTAATTTGGGTGCTGGACTGCGGCCCCCTGGCTTTGACCCTTATTTGCAGTTCCTTAGAGACTCTGTGTTTCTACGATTCCGTACGAGAGCTTACCGGAGAGCAGCTGAAAAGGTTATGTTCAGAGAAAAACTTTCATCTCCTTATGCATTTCCTGCTTTTCTTTTATCAAAAGTATACAGTGCCAAATTCATGTTAGCTTTTGAAAGGGGGTAAAATTCACAGTCTTTATTTTGAAATATCTATGGTCTGATTAGTTTATGTGCACTAAAAAATAAATTTGATCATGAAAACCCAAGCACTGACATTAGTCATCATTAATCTAATCGATAGGAGTTCATATTCAGATCCTTTTTGACTGAAATGGAACAAAAAATGTCACATTTGTTGGAAACACACTACTACTGCTAATTGGAATGGTTTAGGTTAGGGATTGAAATAAGTTTAAACTTGCACACCAGTTTCTATTGATTAGTGGCACTGGATTGTGGAGTATTGGCTTAGGGGGAAGGAATATTGTAATCCATTAGGCATGTCTGCCATGGATAGAGGCTGAGAGAGCACTGATCTTTATGACACATTTGCTCTAGTTGCAAGACACTAACCAGTGAGCTTATATATATCATTTTATATAATTCCAATATTACCATGAGGCAGGTACTATTTAATATTCCCGTTTTACAGATGGAGGCTTAGCAAGGTTAAGGAACTTGCCTAAGGTCCAGGACCAGGATTTGAACCTAGGACTCTGATTCCAGATCCAAGCTCATAACCACTAAGCTATGTAAGAGACTCTTCTAGGTTCTGATGTAATTCACATTAGTCTATAATACTGTTTATTAACCTTAAATAATACTCTTGGTTGTATCTTATAGGAACATTTCTGCTTTATTTTGGTAGTTGGCTGTTTTTGACCCTGTTGGGTTTTTTTGTGTTGTATTAATGATGATAAACATAATTTAGTTAATGCAAATTTGGAGAAATTAGGAAAATACAAAAAATATAAGAAAAAGGCAAGGTACAGTGGCTTACGCCTGTAATTCCAGCACTTTGAGAGACCGAGACGGGTAGATCACTTGAGGTCAGGAGTTCCAGACCAGCCTGACCAAACTGGTGAAATGCTGCCTCTACAAAAATACAAAAATTAGCTAGGCATGGTGGCGCACAGCTGTAA
Source organism: Mandrillus leucophaeus (assembly GCF_000951045.1). Lineage (NCBI taxonomy): Eukaryota > Metazoa > Chordata > Mammalia > Primates > Cercopithecidae > Mandrillus > Mandrillus leucophaeus. Next base: position 1,084,065 of record NW_012106686.1, on the reverse strand, counting down.
TCCCAGCCACTTGGGAGGCTGAGGCAGGATAATTGCTTGAACCAGGGAGGCAGAGGTTGCAGTGAGCTGAGATCACGCCAATGCACTCCAGCCTGGGCGGCAGAGCGAGACTCCATCTGAAAAAATATATATATATATATATTTATATGTATGTGTGTGTGTGTATATATGTGTGTGTGTGTGTATATATGTATATGAAGAAATGATACCATCCTTAATTTTGTTGCCAAGGGAAGAATAACTACTTTTAGTCTTTTTTTTATGCCTGTACACTTAATTAACATTTGAGATAATTAGTTATATTACTTTGTGTTTCTTTTTTGTCCACTTAGCATCATGGGGATTTTTTTTCATATCCTAGGATATTCTTTGAAAATAGTCTTTTTAGGCTGGGTGTGGTGGCTCACACCTGTAATCCCAGCACTTTGGGAGGCCAAGGCGGGTGGATCACAAGGTCAGGAGATCAATACCATCCTGGCTAACACGGTGAAACCCTGTCTCTACTAAAAATACAAAAAAATTAGCCGGGCCTGGTGGCGGGCACCTGTAGTCTCAGCTACTCAGGAGACTGAAGCAGGAGAATGGCGTGAACCCGGGATGCGGAGCTGGCAGTGAGCCGAGACCACACCACTGCATTCCAGCCTGGGTGACAGAGCAAGACTCTGTCTCAAAAAAAAAAAAAAAAAGAAAATAGTCTTTTTAGTGACTGCATAAAACCTATTACTTGTATCTAGCATAGTTTATTCACTGACCTGTCATTGGATATAGCTTGTTTTTGATATTTAGACACAAATAATTGAAGTTCTTTTTTTTGTCAATTGCATTAGCATTTTGGCTTGCCAGGTTGTAAAAAGGAACACTGAGATGGAGTATAAATTTTACTTAAGCTCTAGAACTACCTTATTGACATATATTTCCTGATGGGAAGAAAACAATCACAGCAACCATGCCTCATGAATAAAGTCATTTCAGATGAATAATGAGTGCTGATAATTACAGCACTCATTTCATCAAAATGTTCTGGTACTTTTTTTACAGTTGTTTTAAATGTCTTATATGCTTTTTCTTAAAAAGATCATTGTGATCTGAGTATTTAGAGCATTAGTCAGCCATATTCTCTCCAGATGCCATCACTTTTCACCCATGCAGAGCCAGACTTCAAGTGTTGCTGCTTTTCCCTAGCTGCCATTCATTTCAGTTCCACCCCTACTTACTCTAAAAAATTTTCCCTCAATGTTGTGAATTTGTTTTACTTGAAAGTGTTCTTAAGATCTAATTTATATGACTATTTTAGGACACTAACTGCTCACACAAACAGTGCTTTGGATTGAGATAAATAACAAGGTGTTAGAGGCAATCAGTATGTTTACCAGTCCTAAATCCATTATTATGTGGTAATATGCCTTTTTTATTTAAATAAATTTTTTTGAACATTTTGGAAAGTGCAAAACAGTGAATAATATAAAAATAATGAAAAAGTCACTTTATAGTCCCATTTTCTAACTCAGCCTTGATACAATTAATGTGCAGTGGAAATAATAATTTTAAAATAGTAATTCAAAAAACCACCCTGTCTACAATGACCAGCACAGTCTTATTAAAATTCTATGTAGGGGAGTTTTTAAGCAAAGTTTTAATTTTACTGGCTATGCGGTTGTATATAATTTTTTTGGCATAGGTATTTTTCTTTACTGGTACATAGCTTTTAAATACATTTTGAACAAGAAGGCGATAATGGGATTCTTTGGGGCAAGCCTACCAGTGATTGTGTCTTCTTACCTTCTTTGACTATAGCCATGGATGGAACCCTGGTCTAAGAACGAGAAGGCCTGGGCTCGACTTTCAGCCTGTTTGCTGCCAGACTTTATGGTCTTGGGGAATTCATTCACTGCTTTGAGCTTCACTTGCTTCACTTATAAGGAGTTTAGATGAGATGATTTCTCAGATTCCGTGCAGCCGAGCATCTTAGAGAAAATGTGAAATATTTGGCACTTGAAAAGTGTCCAAATTTGATGTTTAATTATAAATTGAATATGACTAGATACTAAATGTTGTCAATGTATTAATGAATTCCAAACATCTATAAAAATATATCTTTAAGAATAATGAATTAAAAATATTTTACCTTGAAAATGAGCCAATTCATTATCTTTTAGCAAAATAAAGCAACATGAATTGGGATTTCTATATTGCTTAGCCTAAGTGAATAAAGTAGATAAGAAACTTCACTCATTTACTGGCAAAAGAAGGGGAAAGAGGGAAAAGCCTTGCAAGGCCACCACCTTGGTCTGTTTTATTGTTGTTGACATATTTGTATCTTTCTATAGTGGGAAGTTGCTGAGGTGGTTTTGGAGGTGTTTTATAAATTGCTCAGAGATTATGAGCCTCAGCTTGAAGATTTTGTAGACCAGTTTGTGGAACTACAAGGTAATTTAATTCTGTCACTTTCAAATAAGGCATCAATTATTTATAATTTATAAATTATGACTATGTGATACATAAATTTAAAATTATACTTTTAAATTAGAATTTAATCTTTTGTTTCATTGTTTTGATCATTTTAATTTTTCTGTTCAAGAGAAAAAATTATTGAATGGAAGATCAAGAACACTGCATTACAGTTTCTTTAATGAGTTAACAGAATAGTTGACTGCCTGCTTCATGCAGATTCGCCCTTAGGAGAATTACTGTTGTGTTTCTAAATTGAAACTTGCCTTTATCTATTTAGATGCCATCTAATTTATAAGTCTCATACATTTCATATAAATCAAGGGTGTGACAAAAATACTAACCCATCATCTCTTGGAAAATGTTATGTTCTATTTAGGAGAAGAAATCATAGCCTATAAGCCACCTGGATTTAGTCTGATGTATCATCTGCTGAATGAGTCACCAATGTTGGAGCTTGCTCTCAGTTTACTGGAAGAAGGAGTTAAGCAGCTTGACACCTATGCCCCCTTTCCTGGTATATATTTAAAAGTCTTCATGTCTTGCAAACAGTTTTGATGTTTTCATCTTTTGTAAACTGAGAATTTGAAATAGATGATCTCTGAGGTCATTTTTCCCTGTAAGATTCTCTCTCTGTATCTGAAGTGGTGTTTTCAATGAATCATTTAAACGAGAGTGTATTGTAAGTAAAAACAGACTAAAGTACAGAGAGATTCTCAGTATAACTGTGTTTCACTGCAGGGTCTTTTGTAAGTGAAATGATCTTTCTATCATTTTAACATCTTTAACATCCCCAACTTTAAAATACTTTTTTGTCCATCGCCCCTCCTCCTTCCCCATAATATTTTTAAAAGCACTTACTATAGTGCCTGATACATAGTGGTCAATACATTTTACTTGTTATTATTACCACTAATTATTATTTATTGAGTGCTTACTATGTATTTGGCTCTTTTAAAAGCACATCGCATGTATTAATGCATTCAATCTATTCAAAAATATGTTAGATCTTATTATTTTCATTTAAAAAATAAAGAAGCTGAAATACAAAAAGTTACACTGGCTTTCCCTAGCAAATGTGGGAACTGGGATTTCAACCTAGTCAGTTTGGCTCCAGAGCTCATGCTTTTTACCATGATGCTATATTACCTTTACTTAATGTGGGTATGATCAAAATGAGAAAAGAGATTCTAAACATATGAACAATAACTGTATAGTCAGAATATACAGGTAAGAAACTATAAGAAAAATCAGGCCACAGTTTTAAATTTGGTCAGTAAGATTATGGGTGATCCTTGTTTCTGTTTTCTGCTTTATTTTCCACAATGATTTTGTCTTACTTTAGATCAGAGTTTCTCAATTTTGGCACCATTGACAGTTTGGGCTGAATAATTCTTTGTTGTGGATGATGTCCTGTGTATTGTAAGCTGGATGCCAGTAGCACATTTCCAGTTATGATAACTAGAAGTGCCTCCAGACATTGTCAAATGTCCCTTGGGGCTCAGTCACCCCATTGAGAACCATTGGTCTAAACAATAAGGGAAAAGATAAAGGAGAAGTGACTTGAGAATCCATTCCATGGAAGTATTCTGGATTGCAAAATAGCAGTAACTTGCCTAGATGAATGGTTTTGTGAAGTTGGAATTGAAAGTTTGAAACAACGAGAGCTTAAGTCTCTAGGTTTTGCTGCTGAAAGTTGGAAACAAGAGTCTAAATCTCTAAATTTGAAAATCTAAAACTTGTCATTTGTCTTGTTTTCCCAAGAATTGACTGTGAGTTTTTAAGATAAATTTAGAACTTTCTAACTTTATTTTTGGTTGATAGGGAAAAAACACCTGGAGAAAGCAGTACAGCATTGCCTTGCACTTCTCAATCTTACTCTGCAAAAGGAAAATCTTTTTATGGACCTTCTAAGAGAAAGTCAACTGGCTCTAATAGTCTCTCCTTTAGAACAGCTTTTGCAGGGAATTAATCCCAGAACTAAGAAGGCAGATAATGTGGTAAACATTGCCAGGTAAGTTACCTTTGTAGGTAGAGAAATGAAATAAACAGACAGACATTCTAGCTTTGATTTTCAAATCTGGTTAGATATCTAGTGCATTACTTTTTTTTCTTTTTGCCTCATTTTACTTTTTTTTTTTGAGACAGAGTCTCGCTTTGTCGCCCAGGCTGGAGTGCAGTAGCATGATCTCAGCTCACTGCAACCTCCGCCTCCTGAGTTGAAGTGATTCTCCTGCCTCAGCCTCCTGAGTAGCTGGGATTACAGGTGAGCACCACCATGCTCGGCTAATTTTTGTATTTTTAGTAGAGACGGGGTTTCACCATGTTGGTCAGGCTGGTCTCGAACTCCTGACCTCATGATCCGCCAGCCTCAGCCTCCCAAAGTGCTGGGATTATAAGTGTGAGCCACCACGCCTGGCCTCATTTTACTCGTGCCTTCTCTAGCTACCCTGATATTAATTACTCTGAACCTTACAATTTCTTCCATGTTCTAAAAATCCAAGTCTTTTTTTTTTTTTTTTTGGAGACAGAATTTCGCTCTGTCACCCAGACTGGAGTGCAGTGCTGCAATCTTGACTCACTGTAATCTTCGCCTCCCAGGCTCAGGTGATTCTCCCACCTCAGCCTCCCAGGTAGCTGGGACTATCGATGTGCACCTCCACACCCAGCTAATTTTTGTATTTTTAGTAGAGATGGGCTTTCACCATATTGGCCAGTCTGGTCTCAAACTTCTGACCTCAAGCAATCTGCCCACCTCAGCCTCCCAAAGTGGTGGGATTACAGGATTACAGGTGTGAGCCACCGTGCCCAGCCGAAATCTCTAAGTCGAAAATGACAATATTGTCTGCCTCCTGTAGGGAAACTAGGTGTTTAGAGGATGGGGCTGGACAGGAAGCAAACTTGGCACAGAAAACTTGAGCTTTCTGGTGGTTTAATATTCCATGGCTTGTAGAAGCATCACCCCAATCTCTTGCTTTCAGTGCCGCATGGCATTTTCCCTGTGTGTGTATGTTTGTGTCTGAATTTACCCTTTTTATGAGGACACCAGTCATATTTTATTAGGGCCCTCCCTAATGACCTCGTCTGAACTTCTTTGACTATGTATGCAAAGACCTTACTTCCAAATAAGGTCACTGGGTTAGCCAGACTTTACGTAAGGATTTTGGGGCCAGGGACATGATTCAACCCCTAACAGACTGCATCTGTTTAGAAGGGGACAACTTTTTCTAATTTACCTCAAAGTGCTGTGTGGGCAGGGGAAGCCCTGGTTCTAAATTTTCTTTATTGGGAATAGTGAGACACCAAAATTTTATCGCTGTTCCTCAAATGTTTTCTTTTTTTAAAGATACTTGTATCATGGCAATACTAATCCAGAATTGGCTTTTGAAAGTGCCAAGATCCTCTGTTGTATCTCTTGCAACTCTAATATTCAGATAAAGTTGGTTGGAGATTTCACACATGACCAGGTAACTGATTTTGTTGCTGTTGTTATTTTTTGGTGCATTGTGCATTTTGACTATATATGAAAGTTATAGTGTCTATAGAGGTATCATATTCTTGGTTGTGGAAAAATTCATTAAGAGTAAGTATATTTCTATAGGATGGGTGAAAACCTATCCACGAACTTGGCTATAACTTATCTTTGAAGATGATGCTATTCACAGTGTTACTGCATATATTATAGTATGTGACTGTATAGCCTAACACAACCACTGCTACTCTAGGCACGTTTAAAATTATTAGGTTTGCTGTAACTTGTTTGTTTACTGCTCCCGACCTGTCAGTTGCCTGTGTTCTAAGTGAGCCTCTGCAGTTCTGGATATCTCATTGTTGTAAGTTGTCTACTTCACTGGTTTTCTTGTGATCCACCTGTGTGTCACTTCATTTGATAACACTGCAGAGTGTTTTTAGGAGTTCCTCTTTTTATTCATTTTATAATAGTTCTGTTCACTGAATACCTACAATTGCTGAATCTGCTTTTTTTCTTTATGAACATTTCATCCCATTGTCTTTATGTTGGCAGTCACTGCTTTAGCTAGTTGAAGAATTTTTATTTTTCTTCTTTTGATACAGGAACTCGCTCTGTCACCCAGGCTGGAGTGCAGTGGCACAATCTCAGCTCACTGCAGCCTCTGCCCCCAGGCTCAAGCGATCCTACAGGCACATGCCACCACACCCAGCTAGTTTTTTTGTATTTTTTTGTAGAGACAAGATTTTACCATGTTGCCCAGGCTGGTCTTGAATTCTAGAGCTCAAGCAGTGTGCCCACCTCGGCCTCCCAAAGTGCTGGGATTACAGGCATGAGCCACCGTGCCTGGCCTCGTTGAAGGATTTTGTTGTGTAGTCCTTCATAGAGTCCCTGTTTTAAAATAAGGACTCTTCTGGCATGTTGATGGCACAGATCTTCTTTTGTGTTATAGTCCCTCACATCTAGTACCTTTAGTATCCCTAGATACCACTATCTGTCAGTAGTAACCTCTAGTTGTGATTACTTAGATGACTCCACTTATTTCTAAGTTCCCTTTGGAGTGGTGGTACCACCCATCATGAGAACCACCATAAGTGTAAATCTCATCTGTGGCTTACGGATGAGGTTTATGAAACCATGTGATAATCAGGGGATGCTATAGGTTTTTGATGTGCTGATTTTTTTTGGTCGATTTTGGTATAAATTATTATTATTGATTTAACATCCTCCTAGATTATTAAAGGCAAAATCAGCTCAGAAATAGAAAACGAGTGATAAGTAATACATTTCTAAAGAGAGAAGATGAAAATTTTATTTTACGTTTTAGTTAAGATCTCATAACATTGACTGTATAATGAAGAGCTCAGTAAACAGTTTCATGTGATTTTTTTAACTAGCTTGATTCTTTGGGAAGGAAAATTAGGAAGCAAGTTTTGAAATCAATAAATTTATAAAACTTTTGTTTCTTTAATTATTTGTATGGAGAGCTAAATTATGGCAACTTAAGGAACTGAGTTTTCTATTAAAAATTTAACTAAAATGTAAATACCTAAGCAGATTTGCCTATTTTTCTTTATGGATGAATGTTTATACATGTATCAATCATAGTTTTTCTAATATTTAGAAACCTGTAGTAATTTGTCATTTTTTACCTTCATGTTACTTCAGAGTATAAGTCAGAAACTAATGGCTGGATTTGTGGAGTGTTTGGATTGTGAAGATGCAGAAGAATTTGTACGTCTGGAAGAGGGTATGCGTTAGATTAATGTGCATACATGCATTCTTTTACTTTTTATATATGCTTAATTTAAAGATAGCACTTGTAATTGTTAACTGTTTAGTGATGGTGTAAGAGAAATTGAGAATTTGCTAGAATACAGGTTGAGAATACAAAGTTCAGAATAAAATCTGAAACGTTTTGAGCACCACCAACTTGACTGTCAAAGGAAATGCTCATTGGTTCATTTTGGATTTTGAATTTTTGGATTAGGGATGCTCAACCTGTATAATGCAAATATTCTAAAATTCAAAAAATCTGAAATCTGAAGCACTTCTAGTCCCATACATTTCAGATAAAGGGTACTCATCTTGTAAATTTATAAGGTTTTTAGGATTCCTCTTTAAATAAATCTGAAACGAATGTGATAGATAATCAGGCAAATGATCTAAAGAAAATATGGAGATATGGAATACAAGTTTTGTATTTTTTATTTGACTTATGTTATTTTTCCATTGTTTTGTGATTTCTGCATTAAGGGTCAGATCTTGAAAAGAAATTAGTTGCAATTCGTTATGAAACAAGAATCCACATCTTGAATCTTCTCATTACCTCTCTGGAATGCAATCCACCCAATCTTGCTCTCTACTTGTTGGGCTTTGAATTGAAGAAACCTGTCAGTACTACAAATCTACAAGATCCAGGTATAGCCTAAGACATAAAGGCATTTCTTTCCATCCATATTTGTGTATCCCAGGGGTCATTTATTGCATTCTGGGCTCATGGGATAATTCATTCAAAGAAAAAGTGTATGAAAGGTAAGGTGATGGATGGGTCAGTCCTTAGGGCTTAGAACAAACTGGACAAACTGAGCTATAGAGAATCAGCCTTTATCAATTTTCCGTATCAGTATTTGAAAGAGTGTTTACAGTACAGCATATATTTACAGAATTTAACTTTTGAAAAGGCAATCTAAGATTTTAATGCAGAAATTCTAAAAGAAAAGTTGAATTTCTTTTTGGTTTATTGTAGGAGTGTTAGGTTGCCCTCGGACATGCCTTCACGCCATCCTAAACATCTTGGAGAAAGGAACGGAAGGGAGAACAGGCCCAGTGGCAGTGCGAGAATCTCCTCAACTGGCTGAGCTATGTTATCAGGTACACAGAAAACTGGGTTTTGTGGTACTTAATAGAAGAAACTTGACTAGGTACATGAGTACACCACAGATATGACAGTATAACAGTAGGACTTAGTTGAAATGAGTTCATTTAGCAGTTTGACCTGTCTTTCATTTGTGGATAAAATCCATAAAGCACAAACCCCAAGATATTATAGATCCAAATCTTATGTTAATCACTTGAAAAATGGAGGAAATAGATTTTTGTGATGGATTTTTACCAGCAGTTTAGAAACTTTTCAACAGTGCTGTGTTTAAAGTAGCTCCTTCTGATGGGTCAGAAGACCTGTGGTTCCCATCTCTGCCCCATGATAGGCAAAGTCACCTTGGGCATGGCATGAAATGTCTCTGAGTCTGAGTTTTTCAATCTGAAATGGACTGTTGAGAGACTTCAATGAGAATGTAAGTGAAAGCACTTTTTTTTTTAAGATGGGGTCTCACTGTCACCCAGGCTGGAGTGCAGTGGTGTGATCACAGCTTATCGTAGCCTCAACCTCCCCTGGATCAAATGATCCTCTACCTCAGCCTTCCAGGTAGCTGGTACTATATGTGTGTCCCACCATGCCTGACTAATTTTTGTGTTTTTAGTAGAGATGGTGTTTTGCCACGTTGCCCAGGCTGGGAAAGCACTTTTTTTTTTTGATACAGAGTCTCGTTCTGTCGCCCAGGCTGGAGTACAGTGGCATGATCTCAACTC
>NW_012106686.1:1070573-1073337 GCF_000951045.1 Mandrillus leucophaeus | reverse complement strand
AAAGATAGCACTTGTAATTGTTAACTGTTTAGTGATGGTGTAAGAGAAATTGAGAATTTGCTAGAATACAGGTTGAGAATACAAAGTTCAGAATAAAATCTGAAACGTTTTGAGCACCACCAACTTGACTGTCAAAGGAAATGCTCATTGGTTCATTTTGGATTTTGAATTTTTGGATTAGGGATGCTCAACCTGTATAATGCAAATATTCTAAAATTCAAAAAATCTGAAATCTGAAGCACTTCTAGTCCCATACATTTCAGATAAAGGGTACTCATCTTGTAAATTTATAAGGTTTTTAGGATTCCTCTTTAAATAAATCTGAAACGAATGTGATAGATAATCAGGCAAATGATCTAAAGAAAATATGGAGATATGGAATACAAGTTTTGTATTTTTTATTTGACTTATGTTATTTTTCCATTGTTTTGTGATTTCTGCATTAAGGGTCAGATCTTGAAAAGAAATTAGTTGCAATTCGTTATGAAACAAGAATCCACATCTTGAATCTTCTCATTACCTCTCTGGAATGCAATCCACCCAATCTTGCTCTCTACTTGTTGGGCTTTGAATTGAAGAAACCTGTCAGTACTACAAATCTACAAGATCCAGGTATAGCCTAAGACATAAAGGCATTTCTTTCCATCCATATTTGTGTATCCCAGGGGTCATTTATTGCATTCTGGGCTCATGGGATAATTCATTCAAAGAAAAAGTGTATGAAAGGTAAGGTGATGGATGGGTCAGTCCTTAGGGCTTAGAACAAACTGGACAAACTGAGCTATAGAGAATCAGCCTTTATCAATTTTCCGTATCAGTATTTGAAAGAGTGTTTACAGTACAGCATATATTTACAGAATTTAACTTTTGAAAAGGCAATCTAAGATTTTAATGCAGAAATTCTAAAAGAAAAGTTGAATTTCTTTTTGGTTTATTGTAGGAGTGTTAGGTTGCCCTCGGACATGCCTTCACGCCATCCTAAACATCTTGGAGAAAGGAACGGAAGGGAGAACAGGCCCAGTGGCAGTGCGAGAATCTCCTCAACTGGCTGAGCTATGTTATCAGGTACACAGAAAACTGGGTTTTGTGGTACTTAATAGAAGAAACTTGACTAGGTACATGAGTACACCACAGATATGACAGTATAACAGTAGGACTTAGTTGAAATGAGTTCATTTAGCAGTTTGACCTGTCTTTCATTTGTGGATAAAATCCATAAAGCACAAACCCCAAGATATTATAGATCCAAATCTTATGTTAATCACTTGAAAAATGGAGGAAATAGATTTTTGTGATGGATTTTTACCAGCAGTTTAGAAACTTTTCAACAGTGCTGTGTTTAAAGTAGCTCCTTCTGATGGGTCAGAAGACCTGTGGTTCCCATCTCTGCCCCATGATAGGCAAAGTCACCTTGGGCATGGCATGAAATGTCTCTGAGTCTGAGTTTTTCAATCTGAAATGGACTGTTGAGAGACTTCAATGAGAATGTAAGTGAAAGCACTTTTTTTTTTAAGATGGGGTCTCACTGTCACCCAGGCTGGAGTGCAGTGGTGTGATCACAGCTTATCGTAGCCTCAACCTCCCCTGGATCAAATGATCCTCTACCTCAGCCTTCCAGGTAGCTGGTACTATATGTGTGTCCCACCATGCCTGACTAATTTTTGTGTTTTTAGTAGAGATGGTGTTTTGCCACGTTGCCCAGGCTGGGAAAGCACTTTTTTTTTTTGATACAGAGTCTCGTTCTGTCGCCCAGGCTGGAGTACAGTGGCATGATCTCAACTCGCCGCAACCTCCCAGGCTCAAGCGACTCTCCTGCCTCAGCCTCCCAAGTAACTGGGACTACAGGTATGCACCACCATGCCCAGCAATTTTTGTATTTTTAGTAGAGACAGGGTTTCATCCTGTTGGCCAGGATGGTCTCGATCTCTTGACCTTGTGATCCACCTGCCTCGGCCTCCCAAAGTGCTGGGATTAGAGGCATGAGCCACCGTGCCTGGCCAGAAAGCACTTTTTAATAACTAAGTAAATTAAGAAGTCCTATATACAACTATGTTAGGTGGTAGAATGTCAGATTAAGATTTAAACTATAATGAGGGCTGGGCTTGGGCACGGTGGCTCATGTCCATAACCCAGCACTTTGAGAGGCTGAGGTGGTCTGGATCACTTGAGGCGAGGAGTTGGCGACCAGCCTGGGAAACATGGCAAAACCTTGTCTTTTCTAAAAATATAAAAATTAGCTGGGCGTGGTGGCATGTGCCTGTAATCCCAGCTACTTGGGAGGCTAGGGTATGAGAATTACTTGAACCCAGAAGGTAGAGGTTGCGGTGAGCCGAGATCATGCCACTGCACTCCAGCTGGGTGGCAAAGTAAGACTGTCTCAAAAAAATAAAAATAAATAAATAAGTAAACTATAATGAGAACTTTCATTTTGCTTGTTCATTTTTGTTTATTTATTGTTTTATTCATTTTATAAGTGTTTTAAGAACTAGGCTTGGCCGGGCGCAATGACTCACGCTTGTAATCCCAGCACTTTGGGAGGCTAAGGTGGGCAGATCACCTGAGGTTAGGAGTTCAAGACCAGCCTGGCCAACATGATGAAACCCCATCTCTACTAAAAATACAAAAAAATTAGCCGGGCGTGGTTGTGGACGCCTGTAATCCCAGCTCCTCAGGAGGCTGAGGCAGGACAATTGCTTGTACCTGGGAGGCAGAGGTTGCAGTGAACCTAGATCATGCCACTGCACTCCAGCCTGGGCAACAAGAG
>NW_012106686.1:1058490-1069683 GCF_000951045.1 Mandrillus leucophaeus | reverse complement strand
GCGATTCTCCTGCCTCAGCCTCCCAAGTAGCTGGGATTACAGGCATGTGCCATCATGCCTGGCTAATTTTGTATTTTTAGTAGAGACAGGGCTTTAACATGTTGTCCAGGCTGGTCTCGAACTCCTGACCTTAGGCGATCCACCCACCTCAGCCTCCCAGGGTGCTGGGATTACAGGCGTGCACCACCGCGCCCAACCATAACATATGCTCTGTGACCTTGCTACTCAAATATGGCCCAGAGACCAGTATCATCAGCATTATCTCCTAGGAGCTTATTAGTGCAGAATCTCAGGCCCCACTTTAGACCTGATGAGTCAAGATCTGCATTGTTTACAGAAAGCACTGCTCCATTGATAACTAAATATACTGCTTTTACCTATATGTTTGTGCTTCACCCTGCTTCAGAAAAAAAATTTAAACCTGTAAGTAAGAAGAGCTTGTTAGTTTAAATAAATCTGATTGTGGGAAAGGGAAATGGTCCTTATTGATACCTTCCTTGTCCTGCAACACAAAGGCTTCTGGGTGAAGAAGCTGAGACCAGGCCTGGTGCCTTTGCCCTCTTTTCTTTAAGAACGGAGATTTCTTCTACCTGGTCTTGGAAACCAGGAAGGATATAGGCCACATCTTAGTAAAATGGCTTGTAGTGCTTTTTGAACTCACTTTTTGTGTCCTCCTCTTCTTCTTTTTTTGGTGGGGGGGAATGTTGGGGGACAGAGTCTTGCTCTGTCACCTAGGCTGGATTGCAGTGGTGTGGTCTTGGCTCACTGCAACCTCTATCTCCCAGGTTCAAGTGATTCTGATACCTCAGTCTCCCAAGTAGCTGGGATTACAGGCGTCCCTGGGCCACCACGCACGGCTAATTTTTGTATTTTTAGTGGAGATGGGGTTTCCCCATGTTGACCAGGGTGGTCTCAAACTCCTTGCCTCAGGTGATCCGCCTGCCTCGGCCTCCCAAAGTGCTGAGATTACAGGCGTGATTCTCTGTGCCCGGCATTTCTCTTCTAATAGTATTATTTCTTCCACATGTTAGAGTATCTTCTTGTGTTTTAACTTGCTCAGTAATACACCTAACTGATTTTGTTTTGAGAAGTTCAGTATTAGCTTTTTAAGTTTTTGTTTGTTTATAGAATATCAAAACAGTATCAAAACTGTTTGAAAGGTCAATGTACATCTGTAGCAGAACTGCTTACTCTTTCCCTTGTCTTCTCTCTCTCTGTGTATATACATTGTTTATAGTTGTATTTAGTATACATGAAGTTTTGTGCCCTTTTTACTCCTCTCTGTATAAACTTTCTGTGCTGCAACAATGTGAATTACATTCAGGTTGTTTCCAGTTTTTTTTTTTTTTACTCAGCTCTAACGAACAAAAATCAGCCAGGCAGAACAAAAATCAGCCAGGCATTGTGGCACGTGCCTGTAATCCCAGCTACTTGGGAGACTGAGGCAAGGTTGTAAATAAATAAATTATCTTTGGTTGTTTTATATTTTTCTTAAGAATATATTTCCAGGCGGGTATGGTGGCTCACACCTGTAATCCCAGCACTTTGGGAGCCTGAGACGGGCGGATCACGAGGTCAGGAGATCAGGACCATCCTGGCTAACACGGTGAAACTCTATCTCTACTAAAAATACAAAAACAAAAAATTAGCCAGGCGTGGTGGTGGGTACCTGTAGTCCTAGCTACTTCGGAGGCACCTGTAGTCCCAGCTACTTCGGAGGCTGAGGTGGGAGAATGGCGTGAACCCAGGAAGTGGAGCTTGCAGTGAGCCGAGATCATGCCACTGCACTCCAGCCTGGGTGACAGAACGAGACTGCATCTCAAAAAAAAAAAAAAAAAAAGAATATATTTCCAGACAAGAGTTCATAGTCAGTTCTTGTTATTCACAGTAGTTGTGTTTTATAAAGTCATTGTGAACACTGAACTGGTGAATTCATTGCCCCTGTGGAAAATACAGGCTAGGATTCCTACAAGCTTCTGGTTCCAACATTCTTGTCAACTGATGAATTCATAATCATGTTTTATGTGTGTTTCTGTTTAAAGACACCTTACTTCATGTAGTTGATTCATTAACATTAAACTCATAGCCAACAGCACTATAACTCAGCCTCAATGAAATGTATCTAATGTAGTATTTTATCTGAAAGGCATATCACAGCCTTTTTGCACTTAGGAACATGAGGCAGCATTTCAGCACTATGTTTGGGGGCTGTTTTAAACAGCAAAATCAACAAGCACAAAAATGCAAAAACTGTGGCACTAAATAGACCATTTAAAGGACCCTTTTTATGGTATGATAGCTGGAACAGGAAAAGCATTGCTTCATTTGAGAGCATGAGAGTTGGGCGACTGCAGTTTGTAGCTGTTCTACCTCCTGCACATGAAGGACCATGGAAGCACTGCAAGTATCGATTTGGGGATTATAAATAAATTTTAGCATGTTAGGTGAATTTGCAAATATGGAATCTGAAAATAATGAAGATTGACTGTCGGATCAAAGGCTAGGAAGTGTTTGACTTTAGATTTTAATTCACAAGTAGTCATAACAATTATACTAGGTACTAATAGTGCTCAGAATAAAGATGTCTAAAGTGCCTGGTACATGGGAAACATCTAATAAATGTTCATATTAGCCACGCATGGCGGTATGCAATTACTGTAGTCCCAGCTACTCGGGAGGCTGAGCTGGGAGGATCCCTTGAGCCCAGGAGGTCGAGGCTGCAGTGAGCTGTGATTGCACCACTGTACTCCAACCTGGGTAACAGAATGAGACCCTGACTCAAAAAAAAAAAAATTTGCTGGTTTATAATATGGTACCTACCTATTATCATCTTGATTTTTTTTTTTTTTTAATTCCTGAAAACATGGACATTTTTGATTATGGGCTACTTTTATTTTTCTCACATAAAATGTCTTTTACCCTTTGACCTACTTAGATATTTATGTTATTCATATCTGTAATGGAGATCTTTATATATATTAGAATTAGTAACTTTTTCTTATATTTAATATAAGAACTTTTTTCTCTTATCTATTCTTTTGTTAAATTTTTATTCAGTTCATTGTTATTTAGTGGAATTGATGGATCTTCTTTGTAATTTCTGCATTTACTTTGGTTTTGGTATTTTAATCTTCCTGAGGTTGAGATATAACTCGTATGGTTCTCAGAAGTTATTTCCAAGTAATTTACTACTAATAAATTTTTTTTTCTTTCCTTTTTTTTTGAGACAGGGTCTTGCTCTGTCACCAGGCTGGAGTGCGGTAGCGTGATCTTGGCTCACTGCAACCTCCACCTCCCGAGTTCAAGTGATTCTTCTGCCTCAGCCTCCCGAGTAGTTGGGACTACAGGCACACGCCACCATGCCTGGCTAATTTTTGTATGTTTGTAGAGATGGAGTTTCACCATGTTGAGCAAACTGGTTTCAAACTCCTGACCTCAAGTAATCTGCCCACCTCGGCCTCCCAAAGTTTTGGGATTACAGGCGTGAGCCACCAGGCCCGGCCTGCTACTGATAATTAAGCTAAAATACTAAAATTTACTAATTAACTATATGTGTATGTATTCATAAGTATATTAATAATAGTTCTGTAGTAATGTCATCAACACTCAATCATATTTCAGTGTATTTTTCTTGAGCTAGGCTGCCAAGGACTGTTCATAACTCTGAGCTTCTGTTTTGTGCATCTGTTTGTTCATTTTACTTGAGTTGTTGATGGGTCCTAGTTTTTCACTTAGTAGGTCTCAGTTCATATTTTGTTACCTTAATATGTATAACACAGAAAGACTGATTTAGGGATTTTTCTTACTTTAATACTTTAGGTCATATATCAGTTATGTGCGTGCTCTGATACGTCTGGCCCTACTATGAGGTACTTGAGAACCAGCCAGGATTTCTTATTTTCCCAGTTGCAATATCTACCATTTTCTAACAAAGGTAGGCCATTATTTTCACTTATTATAAGAACACATTTGTAATTCCATGTTGTTATTTTATTTATACAATATTTGGGGGAATTCTGTTCTAATTCAGATACTTCAGCTTTTTTGTTTTTTTAGGTTCCTTTTGTAATTTCTGCTCAAAGAAGCAAGATATTTTAACTGCTGGAAAAAACTTATTTAAATATAGCCTGTCAAGGATGGAATTTGATTCTCTTATGGCAAATAAAATTTAAAGATTGTGTTGAAGGGATAAGAAAATTAATGGGAATTTAAAGATTTTGAATGAAAATTGTTTTACAGAGATTTCTGATTTTCTCTTCCCAGGCTGTTTAAAAGAAAAAAATATCCTGATATACTTTCGTTTCTTGTGTTTGTATTGAAACCAATTCAGGTCTTGAAATGAAAAGTTGAAAACTAATTATGGTAGAAAACAGTTTAAACTTAGTTTATTGACATGACTAACAATTATTCCAGGCTAATGAAGTGTTATCAGGATTCTACTTTATTTTCTTTTTGACCAACTTTTAACAGTTTTCTGAATTCAAATTATATTCAGACAGTCTTGGTCTATTGAGTTTTTTTAAAAGTTTAGCTTGTATCATCTTTATGTTTTAGGAAATTGGGGCTCACACATGCCATAAACAAATTTCTATTACTAGTAATTGTCAGCATCTAATTTACCTTTTAGCATAATGGTGTTAGACCTCTGAGAGCTATCTAATGGCAAGAGGTTTTTCACTTTATTTTCATTAAGTGTCTTATTTTTAGTTCTGTGATTTTGTTTATATAAGAAGCTTTTAGAAACCCTCTTTTTACACCTAACTAATTAAAAATAAAAATTAACATCTTACCTATTATGGTATGTGTTTTATAAAACTTCATTTAGCTTTGCCTGAAATTATTATTAGTATTACTGTTATTTGGTTAATTTTATGTTTATGCTATCACAGTTTAGGGTTTCAATGTCAAGCATATTAAAATAGTATTGGATTAGAAAACTCTTATTGTGGGACCAGGCATGGTGGCTCACGCCTGTAATCCCAGTGCTTAGGTAGGCTGAGACAGGAGGATCACTGAGGCCAGGAGTTCAAGTACAGCCTGGGCAATAGAGTGAGACCCTGTCTCAACAATAAAACATAAATAAATAAAAATAAAAACTACTGTATAAGTGATTCTCAGCCTTAATTAAATGTTAAACCACATCCTTAATTGAGGTATTATAAAATCATGCAATTTAAGTTTAATTTTTCTTAAGTATTTGTTTTGTGAAATCAAAACCAAACTATGATAGCTTTTGAGTTATGTATTTGAAAATTACTTTAAAATATTGTTTTGTATATCAGTGTCAAAAAACGATAGACTCAGGATCTTTGTGAAATTAAAATCAGTAATGAAAACTTGATTCTCTTTTACTCTTCATTTACTTTAGCTCATCTTTCATAGATTTATACTAGCTTATTTTTTCTTCCTTGGTATCTTTTTTTTTCTCTTGTAATTTTACAGATGAGAAATTTTATGTTGCTGAGTTTCATAAATTACTGACTTTGTTACATGGGAAATATCTGTTGAATTACAGAATTTAAGTCTGTTTTGATACTGTGTTATTACTCTGGGAAACAAAATTTGCATGTTTAAATTCTAGAATATGAAATATCTATGCTGAACCAGATGTCATGGCTTATGAAAACCGCCTCAATAGAACTAAGGGTAACCTCTCTGAATCGTCAGCGGTCACATACCCAGAGGCTCCTACACCTCTTACTAGATGACATGCCAGTGAAACCGTACTCAGGTGATTATTGGTATTTGTTTTATTGTGCTGGTGACTAGTTGTTGTGAAGACAAACACAAATGTGAAGCTTGTGCTTAGTATGTGACTATAAACCAAAACTATCTTCTCACTTTTAGAATTTTTTTTTCTTAAAACACAAAAATTTTAACTCATCTTATGATTGACATTTATTATTATTTTAAGCATCCACAGGACACTGTAGTCATACCGGTATTACATACAGAATTGTCAGTGGAGTTTGTCATACTGAGCCAGCATGACCTAAGCTATTTCAATATGTATTATTCATGCAAATTAAGTATAAACTTTTAAAATCATCTCATTGGCATGATTGGATCTTGCCGTTTTTGAGAATCTGATTATTCTCTTTACAATAGTGAAGTGGATTCCATAGGGACAGAAAGAATTAGATGAATGTTGGTAGTAAGTCCTCATCAATCTTTGCATTTTAATTATCCATTTGCACAGGGCTGTTTGATGCAGAAACAATGACCTAGAAATAAAATACCTTATGTTTGTTGTTTCCAAATAAATGTAGTTTTAAGACTATGTTCTTCTTTTTCTGATTCAATATTATTGATGTTCCAACAGATGGTGAAGGAGGAATGGAAGATGAAAACAGGTCTGTTTCTGGGTTCCTTCACTTTGACACTGCTACGAAAGGTAATCCCCTTTGAATTTGTAATAAATTTATTTTATAGACATACATTAAATTGCTTAAAACTTCAAGGGATTATTATGCCTGTGCCTGCAAACTCTGAACTGGTATAGAAAAGCTATATAAAGGATTATTTGCCACCTGAAAATTTTTTTATAAAAGGATTATACAACAGGAAAGAAAATATTTTTGTTAATGGATGTATCAGAAATAAAATCAAATTTAGATTCCAATACAGTTTTCAGTTTCTTGACTATTTTATGCTGTTTCTGAAAATAGCACTTCTTTGAAAATCAACTGAATATGATGGTTTGCCCTTCTTTTCGATGTCCCAAGTAAAATCAAATTACTTTTTGTTATTTCTAGTACGTCGAAAAATTCTAAATATTCTTGACTCGATTGACTTCAGTCAGGAGATCCCTGAGCCTTTGCAGTTGGATTTTTTTGATCGGACCCAGATTGAACAAGTTATTGCTAACTGTGAACACAAGAATTTACGGGGACAGACAGTCTGCAATGTCAAGGTGAGAGTTGCTTTAAAGTACATATCTGCAGTGTCAAGTGGCTCAGACCTTAAGTCATCAGTAACAAATAGAACCATACAGGTTTTCTTTCTGATAGAGACATTGGTTTACTAGTTTATAGGAAGGACTGTGGTTTTTGTAAAATATCCCTGAAATAAATCTTAATGTATCACACTAACTTCTTGAAAGGGGATACTTAATATTTTGGTCTGGAAAGTGGACGTTGCTCTTGTTAGGTTATATATAAAGGTATCTGACGCCTTTCCCTTTAGGGCAGTTTATGATAATTGCTAGGTGTTATTGTTCTACCAGTGTCTGAAATGTCTTATTTTTCTTTCTTTTCCTAATTATCCAGCTTCTTCATAGGGTTCTTGTAGCTGAAGTAAATGCCCTTCAGGGTATGGCAGCCATAGGACAGAGACCTCTACTCATGGAGGTAAGCTCTATTGAGTATGTGTTTGTTTCAACCTTTTAACTACTTAGGTTGCTGGTGAAAAGACTAAAATAGTATATTAACGTGTAGTTTGCTAATTAGTAAGCTACCTAAAAATTAAACATTTAGGGAGTCTTTCACTTTTGACTTTATAACTTTTATAAGCTGAACTATCTGGTATGCTGAAATAAATAACACCTTTTCTGCTAGACTAGTTAAGGATTTGCAGCCTGACCATATTTTGTATTATACCTCACTTGGTCCCCGTCAGTGAGAGAAGAGGGTCATTTGTCATCACAAGTGGAAAGTTATAGGTAAGAGGTCAGGTGGAAAGAACCACATGCATGGAGACATAGCTGGCCAGGCCAAAGCAAGAGGCAAAGAAATAAAAGAGATGTCAGGGAAACATGCCATTGAACTTGGAGTTTAGATAATTCTAGTGCTCTAGAGTAAGCAAGTATAAGTAGATAGGTACAAGGAGAAAGAAGATAGTGTCAAAAAATACAAATTTATCTATGCCACCTCTGTCCCCTACCTTTCATGCACATACACACACGCACATATACACCTTATATATTAGTATTTTTTATAGCCCTGGCTACTGAAATAATATGAAAAGATATCTGCTTCCTGGCATGCATGTAGTAGGTTTCCAAATAGATATTTTCTGAGTAACTGACAGATAACTGATCTTATTTTCCTGTTTAACCTTGTGATTCCATTCCTGTGGCTTTAGGAAATCAGCACTGTACTTCAGTATGTGGTAGGAAGAAATAAATTGCTGCAGTGTCTTCATGCAAAACGTCACGCTCTGGAGTCGTGGAGGCAACTGGTAGAAATTATACTGACAGCTTGTCCCCAGGACCTCATTCAGGCAGAGGATCGACAACTGATTATTCGTGATATTTTACAAGACGTGCATGATAAGGTGACATACTTCCTAAATTACTTTATACTGCTGAACAAATATGTATCATTTAAATGAATAAATTTTGGCACCCCAATTATTTTCCATTTTTGATTAGGAATAAAATAGAATTGCACAATACCAACATTAAGACTTTCCTTGAGAAAGGGATTAATTCTGTAAAGTAGTGACTGTCAACCAGAGTGTGTGTCCGAATTATCTAGGGAGCTTTGTAAAAGTTCACATGGACAGAGCCCACCCCAGACCTACTGAATGTAATGGTGAGACCATTTATGTGAATTTCAAAAAGAAAACCTCCTTAGGGAATTCTGATAGGAATCCCTTCTGGTTAAGAACACCCATTACCTAGCATCATATTTAAATTTCTCTGTATATATTAGATTTTTTTCTTTCTTTTCTTTTTTCTTTTTTTTTTTTTGACTAATTTCTGTATTCCATTCTTATATTGTTATCATAGTTGACAAGCTAAATATATATAAAACTTGTTAATGGGCTGTATGCAGTGATTCATGCCTGTAATCCCAGAACTTTGAGAGGCCAAGGTGGGAGGATCGCTTGAGCCTAGGAGTTTGAGACCAATCTCCTGAGGTGGGAAGACCACCTGAGCCCAGGAGGTCAAGGCTGAAGTGAGCTGAGATTATGCTACTGCACTCCAGCCTGGGTGACAGAGTGGGACCCTAAGTTAAAAAAAAAAAAAAGCTGTGAAACTTGTTAATGATTATAGCTGAAAGCAGGATTCTCACTCTAATTTGCCCTTGTCCTTTAAGATACTGGATGATGAAGCAGCGCAGGAGTTAATGCCTGTAGTCGCCGGGGCAGTGTTCACACTGACTGCTCACCTGAGCCAGGCCGTCCTCACCGAACAGAAGCAAACATCAGTCTTGGGACCAGCAGATGCCCATTACGCTTTCATGCTTGATAGTTCCTTCACCTCACCTCCTCCAGAAGAGAACCCATTAGTGGGTTTTGCTTCTATTGGAGATTCTTCACTTTACATCATATTGAAGAAACTGTTAGACTTCATTTTGAAGACAGGTTTTTTTCATCTAAAATTTCTATAAATTCTATCCGTTGTATTTGTTTTAACTTTAATTGAGAAAAGATTTTCGTTTGACATCTTCCTAATCTCCCTAGGTGGTGGATTCCAGCGAGTGAGGACTCACTTGTATGGCTCTCTGCTTTATTACTTACAGATTGCCCAGAGACCTGATGAGCCAGACACCTTAGAAGCAGGTAGAATGAGATCAATTCCTAATCTTTTCTGGATTGGGAGATGGTTACTTTAAACTGAAAAAAAAAAAAAAATCACTTCTCCATCTTTTGACTAATCACAACTGTAATAAATGAGTGTTGGTGTCATTTTTTAAAGCATTTACTCAAAAGTTGAGGGAGAATGTTTCGTTTTTAAGAATTATGAAGTAATACTTGAATACTGCTTTTAAAAAAACCTTCAAATAATACTTTAGGTTTATATACTTCTGTAACTCCCTCACTTGCCTCAAGTCCCACTGAGCAGTATGCTCTACATAGAATGGCCCAACGTCTTTCTTTCCTTTGTGCTACATCAGAGTACATATCTAGTTGATTCTTTTAAAATATCTCTTCCTGGCGTGGTGGCTCACGCCTGTAATCCTAGCACTTTGGGAGACCGAGGCCGGTGGATCACCTGAGGTCAGGAGTTCGAGACCAGCTTGGCCAACATCATGAAGCCCCATCTCTACTAAAAATCAAAAAATTAGCGGCCACGGTGGCTGGCATCTGTAATCCCAGCTACTTGGGAGGCTGAAGCAGGAGAATCGCTTGAACCCAGGAGGCGGAGGTTGCCCAGATCATGCCACTGCACTCCAGCCTGGGCAACAAGAGTGAAACTCTGTCTCAAAAAAAAAAAAAAAAAAAAGCCACAAAAGTCTTTGTTATTCCATGATATGGATGAAACACTTATTTAGCCATTTTCCTTATTCATAGGCATTTCAATTGTTTCTAAATTTTTATTACAAAAATGCTACATCAATTTTTTTTATATGCCTATATTTCTCAGAAAGGATGCTGCTTAATGGTAGAATTTCCATGTGAAAAAGTATGTACTTTTATTTTAATAGATGCAAATGAATGACCTTCTCCAGTATAAACTCATCAATAGTATACATGTATCTTTTTGTACTAGTGAGGTTTTCTTTGGATAAATTGCAAGAAGTGGAATTTCTTGGTCAAAAGTTAGGCATATTTAAAATATTGCTAAATGGCTGCTTTCTAAATATAGTTAGCATTTTTAATTGAGACTAATCTTAAGACATGAAAATGTTATTAAGTGTTCAACAGATCAGTATATAATGCTTTATATACTTTATAGACATTTGATGTTCGATCAAGTCATTCAGAGTTATTCTGCTATTTGTTAAGTTGTCAGAGCACCTTCTGATAATGGACTTTCTTTGCACTCTTCACCTTTGTGAGTGTTATTTTGTATAGACTGTTAAAAACCACTGTGTACGTAAGGTTCAATTGATCTCATTATTCTTATGGTGGTTGTGTCTTATGCCATACATAGTACCTGAGAAGGTAGTAATAGCCAAATGGTAGATTTATAGGCATGTAGCACCCACATAAATAATGCATGAGAATATTTGTAAGGTGAGGAAAAATGACAGAATAGTTCAGAGAAGTTTTTTTAAGCAAACACAAGCTTCTTTTAAGAAAAGAGATAGTGATGGGATTTCTCCACTCCCAGCACCTCCCACATTGTTCTTTTGTGTGTGTGTGTGTGTGTGTGTTTTAACATTCCATTTGGTTGAATTGGCCAAGTCACCACTTAACCACTAGGTGGGGCTCTACAATAGGCATTTTATAAGAAGTCATCGAGATGCCAGTTTAAAAACTGCTGCTATGTAGTAGTTGGAAAAATGAGATTAGTTTCTTTTT
>NW_012106686.1:1055546-1057440 GCF_000951045.1 Mandrillus leucophaeus | reverse complement strand
CTGTAGTCCTAGCTACTTGGGAGGCTGAGGCAGGAGAATTGCTTGAACCCAGGAGGTGGAGGCTGCAGTGAGCCGAGATCGAGCCACTGCACTCCAGCTTGGCGACAGAGCGAGACTCCATCTCAAAAAAGAAGAAGAAGAAGAAAAAAAGATTGATTAGCAGGATAAATACAGGACATTGGTTCTCATGGAGTCTTGTAATTCATTTTGATCTCTTTAAGAATGGTTTATCCTTTTCCTGGTACAATTGTTATCTTAGTGGTACGAGCTATGCATGAAATAGGTGCATTGTGTTTATTAGAGTTAACCTGCTTGGACCCATTGGTCAGTGGGCCTTTGTGTACAAGCAGTAATGGAAGGATCTTGTTGTTGTGTGTTTTTTTTTCCCCTTCTCTCAGCTCACATCTAGCGTGTGAGGTATGATTACTCAGTTATTACACTGCTTTCCACTGGAGTGTTTTTTTCTGTTTTAATCCTTTTAGCCAAGAAAACCATGTGGGAAAGACTGACAGCCCCTGAAGATGTATTTAGCAAATTACAGCGAGAAAACATAGCCATTATTGAAAGTTATGGCGCCGCCCTCATGGAAGTGGTCTGTCGAGATGCTTGTGATGGTCATGAGATTGGAAGGGTAAAGCGACTCTTATTTAGTATTGTAATTGAATAAGTATTTTGACTTACTAAAGTATAAACTTATTCACGACTCGTTGTGGTGCCTCATGCCTGTAATCTCAGTGCTTTTGAAGGCCGAGGTGGGCAGATAGCTTGAGTCTAGGAGTTTGAGACTAGCCTGGGCAACGTGGTGAAACCCCATCTCTACAAAAAATACAAAAAATTAACCAGCCATGGTGGCATGCACCTGCAGTCCCAGTTACTTGGGAGGCTGAGGTGGAAGAATTGCATGAGCCCAGGAGGCAGAGGTTGCTTGCAGTGAGCTGTGATCAAGCCACTGTACTCCAGCCTGGCCTACAAAGTGAGATCCTGCTGCAAAAAATAAAATAAAATAAATTGATTCAACTTCTAATAATATATGTTGCATATTAAGAATTATTTTTTATAATATAGTGTATTTTCTTATTTGCTATAATTTGGGACTTCTATTTTATTTATTCGTATGTTGTGTTTTATTTTATTAGTATCTTAATTCAGAATTGCCTTTCAGAATTACCTTCTTGCTAATTTTGAGGTTGACTGGTAGAAACAACAGAAATGCTGCTTAGTAAAGATCTTTGGTTAAGAGAATACTGAATAAATTGCCTTGTACCAAATATATCTTTGTCTGCCTAATTGCTTTGTGGAGCATTTATATTTCTTATGCAGTATTGTGGCACATTGGTAATGATGCAGTGAGAAGATAACTTCTTAATGGAAAATTATGTAGCAACGTTATGTAGCAATTAAATCATGTTTTTGAAGACCATAGGAAATAGGATTTTTAAAAATAAACTGTCATAAGCTTTTAGTTATTTTTTTTTGTTTTTTGAGACGGAGTCTCACTCTGTTGCCCAGGCTGGAGTACACTGGCGCAATCTTGGTTCACTGCAAGCTCCACCTGCCGGGTTCACACCATTCTCCTGTCTCAGCCTCCCAAGTAGCTGGGACTATAGGCGCCTGCCACTATGCCTGGCTAGTTTTTTGTGTTTAGTAGAGACAGGGTTTCACCGTGTTAGCCAGGATGGTCTTGATCTTCTGACCTCGTGATCTGCGCGCCTCAGCCTCCCGGAGTGCTGGGATTACAGGCGTGAGCCATCACTCCCGGCCACCTTTTAATTATGTTTTAAAAATTTAAAAATATTTGTATGCATAGAAAAAATGCTGGTAGGAAACAGACCAAAATGGATGAACTGCATTTACCAGATTGTGTAGTTATTACTTTTCTTTTTCTTTTTCTTTT
>NW_012106686.1:1035946-1055274 GCF_000951045.1 Mandrillus leucophaeus | reverse complement strand
GTGATCCACCCGCCTCGGCCTCCCAGAGTGCTGGGATTACAGGTGTGAGCCACTGCGCCCAGCCTAATTTTTTTAATGGCTAGGCTTGTCTGGGACTCCTGACCTCGAGTGTTCCGCCTGCCTCTGCCTCCCAAAGTGTTGGGATTACAGGGGTGAGCCACGGCACCTAGCCTAGTTACTGCTTTTCTGTGTTTTCTGTAATAAGCATTATAAAACTTCACAATGAGAAAAAACAGCTGTTAAAAAAATTTCTTTTCTCTCGCCAACAATGTTAGACTCTACTAAAATATATCTAATACCACTATTTTAACGTGTTAGGTTTTGTTTTGGAAATAAATGTTTACCTGACTGCTTTCCTTTATTGATAAATTGAGATTCTGGACCCATAGTTTTCAACTTCTCAAAAAAAAAAGAAAAGAAAAGTAAAAAGGTAATTTTATTGCAAGCAACATTCTCTTTATGAAAAAAAGTCTTCATATTTCCAGATAAAGTCAGTTACTGTTGTTGATTTTGGTAGCATCTACTTGTTTTGGACTTTAATTTATTCTTCCTTCAGATGCTGGCCCTGGCTCTACTTGATCGGATTGTCTCCGTAGATAAACAGCAGCAGTGGCTTTTGTATCTTTCTAACAGTGGCTACTTGAAGGTCCTCGTAGACAGCTTGGTAGAAGATGACCGTACTTTGCAGAGCTTACTCATGCCACAGCCTCCCCTTTTAAAAGCACTTTATACTTATGAATCTAAAATGGTAAGGCCTTCTAGACATGTGGTGTTAGGTCAAGAAGTCATTTTCTCTTGGCTATAGATGTATTGAAGAAAATGAGTGTGGCGTTCATTTTGAATATTTCTATCATAAGCTGGAATCCTTTTTTAAAGGAGTTTTAAACTTAGGAATCTTCCTAGTGTGCAAAAGATGGGTGAAATGCTCCTCCAAGGGACAGCTGGATAATGGAACTGCTGCTTCCCTCACTCATTCAGGTTGCTCATGATGGCAGTATGACAGCCAGTGCTCCATGAGGACAGAGCAAAATTGTCCTCTCACAATACAATTCAGACTGTAGTCATTGCTGATTGAAAATTTCCATGTAGATATGCTGGTTCTATTCTAAACACAGCATTTTTAGTATAGTATATAATTCATTGTTTCTTTGCCTGCAAATCTGTTTTAATTTCTGTTTCCTCCTGGTTAAAAGGATCACAAATGTTACAATAATAGAAGCACTGAAGTTTAAGATTCTTCATTTACTCCTTTTCCCTCCTTCATTTATTTAACAGGTATTTATTAAATACCTGCAAAATGGCAGGCATGGCACTAGGTACTAGAGACATAGCTGTTAGCAAAACAGACAAAATTCCTTGCCCTCCATGGGCGCACATGGTAATAACAGAACCCGCACTGTAAATGAATACTTGAGTCCTGGAAGCTACTGTCTGTGGGTACTTTAGATATGTTGAACACTGAGTCCTCATGAAAATCCTAGGAAGAAAGTGGTATAATGTAACCTGGTCACCAGCCCAGATTTCTCTTCAGTGATAACTAAGGATGAGAAATGTGCCATGAAAGTGTTTCACTTTTCTCTGAGGCCCTTGGACGTGATTTCAGCACTGATGATTTTTTCTCTCGTAACTCCTTAGGCATTTCTCACAAGAGTGGCAAAGATACAGCAGGGTGCATTAGAGCTGCTAAGATCAGGGGTGATTGTGAGACTAGCTCAATGCCAAGTCTATGACATGCGCCCAGAAACGGACCCACAGAGGTAAGTGTCTATATAGATTAATTTGGTTAAGCTCCCAGTAAAGGATTATTAAGGGGAAAAAAAATTCCAAACATAATTTTGCCACTTAACAATTCTCTTTCATCTTGATGTGGGGTTTTTTGTTCATACTGTGCCCCTGTCATTTACTAATAAATGGAAGTTGCTACTAGGGAAAAAGTAGGTAGGGGTGGGAGAGAATTTTTAAAGAGTTGTAATTAAATTTTAATTTTTTACAGCTTTCCTGTTCTGGATGATTTGAATAGGATTTTAGGTTTTATGTATATTTTTTCTTATTTCAATATTTTGCTTACTGCTTGCTAATTCAAAAGCTTCAAATGGAATTGTTTTCAAGTTTTGAGCTTTTCAGCTGATTTCTTAGTTCAGTTTGAATGTGGAAAATTTGATTTGATTTTCTTTTTTGTTTACTTGACTGCAGCATTGTGAGGCAGTCAGCATACCTTCCTAGAAGTAAATAATACTTAGTTTGAGTTTAGTAATTGTTTTAAAAGTATCTGTTGCCAACTTGAATATTTGAATGTTTAAGGCTTAACTACAGAACTATTTTACCTCCAGGGGAAAAACGTTTATTTTAGTATTGCTGTCTAAAGTTTCCAACATGAGAGTTATTACTTTCACCTTAGGTAAAGTTAATTAGTTCATGGCAGGTTATTATCACTTGTCTGTACAAAGCCTCTCTCTTACTTTATTTTCATATTCTGCTTTCATTCCCGCTCAATAGGCAGCCATTTTTTTGCTCTAAAAATTTAAATGTAAACTTTTACAATAAATATTAGCTTATTAATACAGTATTCTGAGACCTACTCTTAAAGGTGAAGTGATTTTACAGTCTCATTTTAACTCTTAAATCTTGTTTTATTTTTATACAGATTGAGTTTCTCTAATCTGAAAATCTGAAATCTGCAGTGCTTCTAAATCCCAAACTTTTCTGAGTGCCAATATGGTACTCAAAAGAAATGCCCATTGGAGCAATTTGGATTTTGGATTTTCAGATTGGGGATGCTCAACCAGTAAGTATATATAATGCAAATATTTCAAAATCCAAAAAAATCTGCAACACTGCTGGTACCAAGCATTTTGGATAAGTGGTACTCACCCTATACAATGGGCAGCATAGTGGATTTTTGGCTTGGGTAGAGGAGAGGGAATTTTAGGGAAAGTAACTTTTTAAATCTGTTTCTTACTGACAGCCTATATGGCCCAAGGGAGCATTTAGAGAAGAATAAAAATGTTTGGGAAGTTTCAAGATTGTGTTGTCAAATTACATAGGTTTTCCTTGATAAGATTTTTCAGAATTCAAATAACTGTTTTTACTAAGCTATGAGTTTAGGAAGACACTTCTTTCTTTGGACCAAGGATGTGTATGTGGGATGCAGAGTACTCACTAGTAGCTTCACATCTTAATCAGTTGGCTGTGATTTATTTGCCATATCAATGTTAAGGAATTGCCGAGAGCATACCTTAATTCTTGGAATGTTTTCTCCTTGTTTGGTTGAAATAAATCAAGCATGTTTGGCATGAGAGACCCTCCAGTGTTCATCCCTACCCCAGTGGATCGCTACCGCCAGATTCTCCTCCCAGCTCTCCAGCTGTGCCAGGTCATCCTCACATCTAGTATGGCCCAGCACTTGCAGGCAGCAGGGCAGGTAAGGTGAACCCTTTGTTTAGATATTGTCTAGAGCAAAGTCCTCATCTTTTAAGTACAGAAACCTTACATGTAGAACGCTTAAGTGAATTTACGTTAGTCCTAATGCTTGTGGCGGAGCAGGGTAGAGAAAAGAGGCCTCTGTACTTTGTTTTTAACTACATTGGCCCATTTTTATACTTTTGTTTGAATGAAACACTGTAGCTAATTAATAGAATCATGAGACAGAAAGCAAGAGATTGAAATTTGTTCTTCTGTAAAAGAAAGCAGTTATCGTGATAGGAATAAGCTGGCTTCTAAAATGTAATTTAACCAGATATTTATTGAGAGAGGGCTATGCTAGGCCTTGCAGGCCAGGCATGGTGGCTCACGCCTGTAATCCCGGCACTTTGGGAAACTGATAGATGATAATACTGCATTTATATGTGATAGAGAATGAAATAATTTAAATGAGTGATTTTGCTATCAAAATGTTTTTAAACACGAGAAATTAGTTTTATTTTGATTGCTTTTCAGTGAAACACTCTAATGTTCCAACGCACATTTTTTAAAAAATTAATTTTATATGTAATTTAGCCTTTCATTGATTAATTAGGCTTATCATTACGAATCCACAATGTTTTATTGTATTGCTTTATTATATTTTGGAACTGTGTCCTAAAACACTTTGATTTCTGGTCATTTTTTGTGCTTTCTCTACCATTAGGCCTTAGGCCATCTCACCAAGGTAGATGCTGCTGTTCTAAAGTGGCACCTTATTTTATACCACATCAATCTGGGTTGACTTCCTACTTCTTTTGGGCCTATGTGGTCTTCAAGTTAATACTTTTTAAAACTCAAGAGACTTTGCCTGTCTTCTCCTAGATTGAGATTAAGATTTTTTAGTAGAAGTGGGACATTATGATATAAGACATTGGTTCCCTAACACCAATCTTGTATTGACTGAAGCAGAATCACCTGAGGAGCCTCTTAGAAAAGCACAGATGACTGAGTTCTGTGACCAGCCATTATAAGCTTAGGCTAGGAATCTTTATTAAAAGACAAAAATGATCACAATTCTGAGTGATTCACATCCTTGGCTTGTTTGGGCATATACTCTGCCTTTAACATGTTTGTAAGCTAGCTGAGATATTCCTAAGTGAAAATACTGAAAGAGGACTCCATGAGTATACACTATAAAATGCCAAAATGGAAGGGTAGAGTTTGGAGGTCAGGATTTACATCTCCTTTTTTTAACCGCATCGAAAGGAGAGTTATGACCAGGTGCGGTGGTTTATGCCTATAATCCTAACACTTTGGGAAGCCAAGGTGGGAGGATCACTTTAGCCAGGAGTTTGAGCCCAGCCTGGGCAACATAGTGAGACCCTATCTCTCTGTCTCTCTTTTTTTTTTTTCCCCCCCGAGTCAGAGTCTCACTTCGTCACCCAGGCTGGAATGCAGTGGCATGATCCCAGCTTACTGTAGTGTCCACCTCCCAGGTTCAAGTGATTTTCGTGCCTCAGCTTCCTGAGTAGCTGGAATTACAGGTGTGCACCACTACACATGGCTAATTTTTGTATTTTTAGTAGAGATGGCATTTCACCATGTTGGCCAGGCTGGTCTCAAACTCCTGACCTCAAGTGATCCACCTGCCTTGGCCTCCCTCAGTGTTGGGATTACAGGCGTGAGCCACCATGTCCGGCCCCTATCTCTATTATATAATAATAAAAGTGAATTTTTTAAAAAAAAGAAGAATTAGACAAAGGCTTTTATGTGATTTCCCCATGTCATGCTAGTTATACTTTCATAGAGCAGCTTCTCGAATTCAGTAGTCATTTTTATACCCACTTATTTTAAATTCTTACTCTAGTTTATTTGGCAAAACAATAAAAGAAAGAAAATAGTGGTCAGATAATAGTTTTCATACAGTAGTTCTGCGTTATATTCTTCTACGGTAGTCTCCAGATGTATTAACTTACAAACTTTAAAATAATCCTTTTAGTCTTGTGAATTTTAAATGTTTACTTCCTGAAGAAATAAATATGTAAGTACAGAAAACAGTTGCTTATCTGTTATTCATCGTCACTTATTGAATTATTTCCTTCAACATTATTTATAAGATGAATTATGCATTTATAATATAATTTTCTACTTCTACATCCGTTTTTTCTGTTCCTCTTCCTTTTCAATGGCTTAGGTATTGCAGTTTCTTATTTCACATTCTGATACCATACAAGCAATTCTGCGCTGTCAGGATGTTAGTGCTGGGTCTTTGCAGGAATTGGCTCTGCTGACAGGAATTATAAGTAAAGCAGCACTTCCTGGTGAGTTGATTATGTTGAAAGGACTTTGAATAATTCTTTACTGACTGCCATAAATTAATAAAATGAAGTTTTTTGTTACTTTGCAGCTATATATGACTTATTTGAAACTAGTACTGCTAACAGAGCCTTCATTTATGTAATAAGTTTATGTTTATAAAATGATACATGCTTGGCTGGGTGTGGTGGCTCATACCTGTGATCTTATCACTTTGGAAGGCTGAGGCAGGAGGATTGCTTGAGACCAACGGTTCAAGACCAGCCTGGGCAACATAGAGAGACCCTGTCTCTACAAAAAAATTTTAAAAAATTAGCTGGGTATTGAGGGCATTCACCTGTGGTCCTGGCTACTTGGGCGGTTGTGGTAGGAGGATTATTTGAGCTGGGAAGTTCGAGACTGCAGTGAGCCAAGATTATGCTGCTGCACTCCAGTCTGGGCAACAGAGCAAGATGTCTCTTTTTTTTTTTTTTTTTTTTTTTAAGATACATGCTCATTATAAAAACATTCAAAAGGAGATAACTAACAAACACTCAAAATCTCACCACCTAGAAATTACCAAATGTTGACATTTGATACATTTTCAAACATCGCTTTATGTACTTTGAGAAAAGGAGAGAGAGAAGGGGAGAGAGAGAAAGCAACAGAGACATACAGAGGCAACTAATGAGAATAGGATGACCTTTTACATGCTGTTTTAAAAAACAAATATTTAATTTTACATGAATTTATTTATTTATTTTTAATTATACTTTAAGTTCTAGGGTGCATGTGCACAACGTGCAGGTTTGTTACATATGTATACGTGTGAATTTTATATGAATTTAACAGACAAAAATCTAATTGAAGAGAAATGAAAGGAATTGCCAAATTCCAGACAAATGTTTCTTTACTACTAGAGTATGTCACCTTTTAAAAGATCACCGTAAGGAAAAAAAATTATGAAACATTATTAAGATATTTTGGTTACTTCCCCCACCTTATAATTCCTTTACTACATGTAAATTTTAGAATCAGTTAACTCCCTGATGGGAAAGATGAAATGATGACTTCTTTTACACTTCCTCTTCCACCCTCAGATGATGTTTACTTATATCATTTTAACCTTGTCAGGTTTTGTAACATTTACATCTGTTATGCAACCATAATATCCTCAGCTACTTAGTTTTAGTTGTATGTTTACATGGATTCACTGCAAAACAGTTGTGTTCCCCACCATGGCGTCACCATTCACGAATTCTTTCTTTTGATTTATCTCTTGGTATTTTTAATTTGTACTGAGGTTCATTCCCTCAAGAAAAAGCATGCTGTCTCATATTCTCGAAATTCTCTAATGTTTAAGAATGTCTAAAGGTTGTCTTTGTTCTTTAATGACAGGACCACCGATTATGATTTTCTTTTGCTTAGAATATATAATAGAAATGATAGTAGCTGACATTTATTAAGCATGTATGTGCCAGGTATTGTTTTAAATACTTGACATGTTAACTGATTGGAAGACACAGCAGTCTTATGAGGTAGAACTGTCATTTTCCACGTTTTACAGCTGAGGGGGCTGAAGCACAGGAAGGTTAACTTGTCCAAGGTCACACAGATAACACTGGATAGTATAGAGTTTCCCAGGTAGTACGTCTTTTGAATCTGTATATGTAACTACTAGGCTATATTACCTCCATTTTTATGTTGCTTTGGAGACATCTGAGGCAACCTCTGAATCCACCCTATAATCCCCAATATTTTTTTTGTCTGGGCTGTCTCGGTGGCTGAGCCCTCTGGGTTGAGAGAAATTGAGAGTTGGCCAGGGCTGAGTACAGTGCCGGCTGAGTTACTTGGAGCCTGTGCTTCTTCCAAGGAGATCCCAGGGTCCATTCCACCCAGCCTGTGGTGTGCTTCGTTCACCAGTTCATTCCAGTGTCCTAAGATAATACCAAGTCAGGCCAGCCTTCTTGCCTCTACTAAGGTCCTGTAGTGTTGTGGGGTGGAACTCCTAATGGTTTTTCCTTTGATTTTTTCCAGGACTTAACTAATTACTGTCAATGTACTTCTGTAAATTGCAGGGTCTCCATGAGATTTTTTCTCATCAGCACATTTAGCTCCTGCCCATTCTTTTTAATTGACTGCCTAGTTTTCCAGTTGTGGAAAAGTTAAGCAGACACTTGTTTTGTTTGTGTTTGTTTTTATTTTTAGGGGACAGGGTCTCACTCTTGTCACCCAGGCTGGAGTGCAAAGCTGCAATCTTGGCTCACTGCAGCCTCGACCTACCTGGCTCAAGTGATCCTTCCACCTCAGCCTCTCAAGTAAGCAGGAATATAGGCACATGCTGTCACACCAAGCTAATTTTTTATTTTTTGTAGAGACAGGGTCTTGCTGTGTTGCCTAGGTGTTCTCGAACTCCTGGCCTCAAGCAATCCTCCCACCTCAGTCTCCCAAAGTGCTGGGATTATAGGCATGAGCCACTATGCCTGGCCTATTTGTTTGTTTTAGAGACTGGGTCTTACTCTGTCACCCGGGCTGGAGTGCAGTGGCACGATCATAGCTGGAACTCCTGAGCTCAAATGATCCTCCTGCCTCAGCCTCCCAAGTAGCTAAGAATACAGCACACACCACCACGCATAGCTAGTCCTTTGTTTTTTAATCAGATTCTCTGACATGTTGACTGTTTCCAAGCTTCTTAAAATTTTAAACAATGTGGCATTTAATAACTTTGTGTATGTGTGTGTGTGTGTACTTACTATTTAGCTATGTATTTACATATGCATTCATATATATTTTTGTACATTTGTTTTTATTACTTTTTTAATTTTTAATTTTTTGTTGTTGTTGAGACAGGGTCTCGCTGTGTTGCCCAGGCTGGTCTCGAATTCCTGGCCTCAAGCAATCCTGCCTCAGTTTTCCAAAGTGTTGGGATTACAGGCGTGAGCCACTGCACCCAGCCCCATTTTTGTCCATTTGAACTGATAGATTTGATAAATTCCTGGCAGTACTTGTCAGAAATATATGTGCTTAACATTTTTGTTAAAAATAATGCCAAATATCCTTCCAAACTTTTGAAAACACTTTTAAACAAGTTATACTCTTATCAACCCTGTTGTATACAATTCAGCCCTGTATTATCCTATAATATACTATAATTTATGCACATTTGTCTTAAATGCTCGCTTAGATTGCAGTTCTGTTTGTAACTTTGTATCTGCCATGCTGCCTAGCCCACCACTGTGTATGTTGTACCTCCACAAATCTTATCAGCAGATTAATCTTGTTTCTGTGACTCATATATGTATATATATATTTTTAATTTTATTTTTTCAAATAAAGACGAGGCCTCACTATGTTGTCCATGCTGGTTTCAAACTCCTGGACTCAGGCAACCCTCCCACCTCAGCCTCCCAAAGTGCAGATGTGAGCCACCATGCCCAGCTGGCTCACAGATACTCTGAAAAGTATTTTGGAGTTGAGAGTGATTGATATACATAGAATAGTTAGATGGCATTTAACAGAAAGATCTTACAGAATCTGAGAATTGGAAGTCCTTTTAAATTGAGGCAGCAGTTGACATTCAGGGGAAAGTGAACTTTGAGACAGCAATACCTGGTGCACAGTTCAGCAAGTTTGAGGACAAAGAGGAAAAAGTCTTAGTTTCATGATAGTGTTAGGTGAAAAATCCAGGTTTCAAGGAGTTCAGATGGCAAAGGAGGGCATAAGAATTATGAATACAAGCAGCAACTAAAGAAAAACTTTCAAAAAATTGATACTAACCAAGTTTTTGCTTGATTTGGTTTGGTTTTGTTTGGTTTTGGAGTACAAGAAAGAGTTGAGCCTATTTTCAAATAGGAAAACTCTTCTGTGGCAGGGTAGATTTTAGTATGTTAGAAGAGAAAGCAATTCTGGGAGGAGACTCTCAGAGGAGTTGAACGTGGGACAGGACAGGCTCTCGGGAAGCAGTAAGGCACAGGTGTGGAGGTATAACGAACCCGCATGTACCAGATGATAGGATTTTCTGTCAGTTTGTGTTGAGGGCTGAGCTAATCTAAAAAGAGGAGGACTTGTCATTATGAGGAGAGAAGGATCAGGTTCTTGGTTTGTGCTGTGGAGTCTATGCTTGGAAGTGAGGATGAAGTGAATTAAAGGAATCTGAAAACACATAGGAATTTTGATGGCTAGGATAGGTTTAGGTGGGTATTCCTCAGCACGATTAGTGATGGAACAAGGAAACAAACTGATGGGGAGAATGACATGTTAGGGTCACTTGCAGGCTCATTAGAAATCAGGAGAGGCTATGGTGCTATTAGAGGTGGGTCATTTCGATTTAGGAGTTTTGTAATGGGTCCAAACTAAGACGTTGAGTGGAAATGTTTTTGTGTTCTTTTTAAATTGTACTTTGCCTAGGGGAAAAGAAAAAGCAAATTGTATATATTTAGAGGGGTTAAAAAGAAATGCATTTTATAAGAAAGTAATTTAGAAAATTACTTTTATCATTATAAAAAAATTAGATTTTTCTTGAAAACTAAAAATGCCTTTTAAGATCAATTCACTCTGCATTTTAGATTGGGTGTGAATGCACATGTACCGGTGCTGTTATTAATATACTTACTTAACCATCTTTGTAAAATCATGGTTCTCAACAGGTACTTACAGTTCCTTACAGTTTTTGTGAAGTCATAGTTCTTGAAACTTTTTTATGGCAAGAATATCTGTTCATGCACAAGAAGAATGTCAGATATTAGAACCTCTCTTCCTAGTTTTTAATGTTTTTGTTTGCTATAGTATATTGTAAAGCATTCTACATTTTATAGGGATATTAAGTGAACTTGACGTTGATGTAAATGAAGGATCTCTAATGGAGCTACAGGGACATATTGGAAGATTCCAGGTAACTGATTCTTATTTCTTTAAATAGCAGTTATAAGACCACGTTACAAAATATACCATCCTCCCCATCGTGCCCCCTAGATTTGGGAAACCCCTTTCAACTGTTTTGGTTCTTTGGTATTTCTAAATAATACGCTTATATTGCTGCTTCTTGATTTTCTAATTTTAGTAATCATCTGTTGACTTTCCATTGTTGGGGGATGGGGAGGATATGAGAATTTAGATGTTTTTACTCCTTTTTTCCCATCATACAATGTATACATTTCCTGTAACACCCCCTGAAACTCAATATAATTACATCATAGTTTTGGTTATATTAATGTTAAGTGTTACATTGTTATGACTGTGTAAATGTCATTTGTGAATAAGCCACAAGCAGACTGTTTGCCCTAGAGTTTTCTTTTTTATTTACTTGGTTTTTATGTACTTATTACTAATTTATCCCCAAACTCTTTACAAGATCTTGTAATCTCCTCTCAATATGTTCTAACATATTAGTTTGTCAATTAGATATTTTATCAGTCTTTCTGGGAGCCTGTTGGCCTGGTTTGATCTGAGCATCTTTACTTTTTATTGACTGCAGAGTAATTATATTTAATATTTATGTACTAGCATTTATATCCCATTGTTTTGGATACAACAATTTTCTTAACTAGTCCTTTTTTCACGGAGTGTTTTTCAAGATTTCAAAAGAAAAATGCTAATGTTAGCATTTTTGTGTGCATATTTTCCTCTGGAGTAAATAGCACATGGTATCACTGGGACCGAGGGTATACACATAGTACATTTTGACATCATAATTGTCAAACAGCATTCCAGAAAAGATTGGACTCTCACCAACAAAACCCAAATACTTTGGGTTTTTTAAGTCATCTTTCATTGGTATGGCGGAAGACACCTTTTTGATGGATCTTTCATAAGGTGACCTTTGGAAATGTTTGAGTGCATCTATTTTATCTGTAAGAGAAGCGGCAAACACACATTTATAAATGTTAAACATAGATATAACTATTTTGGCAAAATAAGTTTATATTATAGTCTCATTAATATGTTCTGCCTTATCCAAACTTACTGCGGCTGGTTGGGATAACTCGCTCCTGTAATCCCAGCATTTTGGGAGGCCGAGGTGGGTGGATCGCTTGAGGCCAGGAGTTTGAGACCAGCCTGGGGAACATGGCTAAACTCCATCTCTATTAAAAATACAAAAATTAGCCGTGGGTGGTGGTGCATGCCTGTAGTAGCAGCTACTTGCGGGGCTGAGGCGCAAGAATTGCTTGAACCCAGGAGGCAGAGGTTGCAGTGAGCTGACATCATACCATTGCACTTCGGCCTGGGCAACAGAGCAAGAGACTGTCTCAAAAATAAATAAATAAAATAATAAGACATTGTGTATTATATATGTGTATAGCTCTCTATACATCTAAATCTGTATATGGTATTACCAATTTTTAAAATACACGTTTCATTTAAAATACATTTATTATGTGCAGAACGTTGTGCTAAGCACTTTAAATAAAATACCATGTGTCAGGGAATCCTGACAGCCATCTTATAAGATAGGAATTGTTATTACCACTTTAGAAATGTAAACATATAGGCGTGAGAAATTAAGTAACTTATTCCAGGTCACAGAGCAGAATGTTGTACCTGTTGTTGGAACCCGTGTCTCTAATTTCAAAGCCATCAGCTAACCTCTAGATATACTGCCAGTATTGAAAAGCTTGTCCTTTCTCTTTGAGAACCATGGGAAATACTGTATTCTCAGGTGAGAAGTATTAACATTTGAAGCTGGGACATTTGCATTTATCTTCCAAGATGATCTGTGTGTTTGTAACCCCTTTACGAAGTCCCTGGGAGCAACCACAGGAACAATAGCTGTTAGATTTGTGCCTTGGTAGACAAAATTATCACAGACATGTCCATCTTGTGACTGCCCTCTCATTTTGCTTCTCTTTTGTTTATAAACTTGTTTTTCATTTAATGAGTATCTTCCAAAGAATTAACACATACTTTGATATAATGCAGAAAGTTATTTGGCAAACATTTAGATGATACTGGGATTTATTGCTTTAAAAAAGATGGTACTCTTTTCATCTGTTAGCTACCAATCAAATACCTTTGCACAAAGTTGAATTTTAATAATGCTACTTTTAGTTGGCTCAGTTTTAAGTAAGATATTAGATGCTTTAAGGAATGATTCCATTCTTCACTGAGTTTTTCCTTTATCCCTCAAGAAAGAGAGGTTACTAATTTTAAATACATTTAACTACATATCAACAAGATATGTTTTTCTTTCTTAGCGCCAGTGCTTAGGACTACTAAGTCGCTTTGGTGGCTCTGACAGACTGCGTCAGTTTAAATTTCAAGACGATAATGTGGAGGGAGATAAAGTAAGCAAGAAAGATGAGATTGAACTGGCTATGCAGCAGGTAAGGGGCAAGAACCATGTGACTTCTCTAAGGTTTTTATGTTTTTAGAAAATGTTGATAAAAATAACAGATGCAGGACCGGTGCGGTGGCTCACGCCTATGATCCCAGCACTTTGGGAGGCTGAGGCAGGCGGATCACCTGAGGTCAAGAGTTCAAGACCATCCTGGCCAACATGGTGAAACCTTGTGTGTACTAAAAATACAAAAAAAATTTAGCTGGGCATGGTGGCATGCGCCTGTGGTCCCAGCTACTCGGGGTAGCTGAGGCGGCAGAATTGCTTGAACCCGAGAGGCGGAGGTTGTAGTGAGCCAAGATCATGCCACTGCACTCCAGCCCCTGGGCAACAGAGGGAGACTCCATCTCAAAAAAAAAGAAAAAACAGATGTGAGTCATTTTACAGATTGATTTATAACCTTTTCTTCTTCAAATCTCGATTTTCATGCTAATTAAGGCATTTCAGGGTCTAACATTTTTGTTACTGCTGGTTTTTGATTATAGATTTGTGCCAATGTAATGGAATATTGCCAGTCACTCATGTTACAGAGTTCTCCTACCTTCCAGCATGCTGTGTGTCTCTTCACTCCTAGCCTTTCAGAAACAGTTAACAGAGATGGACCGCGGCAAGGTGAGCTTAGTTTTTCATTCCGTATTGAAGGAACTAAGTTGCTATGGTTATGACATAGCTCTCCAGCTTGGCTCCATTAAGATGCAGTATTTTCTTTAAGTGTCATTAATGGGAAACATTTTAAACAAGTTTTAAAGTTGAGCAGGAGGTATTATTATTAGACTTATGTATAAGACTGGAGAGAACAGAGAAATTCAAGATTTACCGAGAGTTAATCTAGAGGAACCATGTTTTGAATAGCACTTGAGGGCTCAGAGGATCTAAATTGGGGAGTAAGTCGGCTGGGTGAAAAAGATGAAAATACAACAAACAGTTTTATATGTTAAATCATGTTAAGCTGAATTTAGTGTCTAAACTGGGTTTTTTATTATAGCTCCAAATTTCTATAACATAACAAAATACAATTTAGATATTAATTAGGCCAACTTATCCTGTGATTCTTTAATGACTCAGTAGGGAATATTTGAATATGGGGCAGGATAATGGGTAAAGCTGTTACCCTATGGAACACTCAGAAGAAAAACCCCGTTAGTATCTTAGTGGGGATAATGGAATTGACTGTTGGTGATTTCAGGAAGTCTTTGTGATCTGTGAGAAAAATTTTGTCACATTTTCATTTTCTTCAAGATCTTATTATCCCTGAAAATTACTTAATCACAAAATATATGTGTTTAGTAGAATAATAGTATAAAATGACATTATGAAAAATATATTAGTGGCCGGGTGTGCAGTTGCTCACGCCTGTAATCCTAGCACTTTGGGAGGCTGAGGCAGGCAGATTACCTGAGGACAGGAGTTCAAGACCAGCCTGGCCAACATGGTGAAACCCCGTTTCTACTAAAAATACAAAAAATTAGCCAGGTGCAGTGGTGTGCCTGTAATCCCAGGTACTCTGGAGGATGAGGCAGGAGAATTGCTTGAACCCAGGAGGCGGAGGTTGTG
This sequence comes from Mandrillus leucophaeus, assembly GCF_000951045.1. Taxonomy (NCBI): domain Eukaryota; kingdom Metazoa; phylum Chordata; class Mammalia; order Primates; family Cercopithecidae; genus Mandrillus; species Mandrillus leucophaeus. The sequence continues at coordinate 1,040,690 of NW_012106686.1, read as the reverse complement.
GTGAGCTGAGATCACACCACTGCACTGCAGCCTGATCTACAGAGTGAGACTTCGTCTCAAAAAAAAAAAAAAAAAAAATTAGTTTAACCCAAAGGGTTGTAAATCATTCTACTGTAAAGACACATGCATACATGTTTATTGCAGCACTATTTACAATAGCAAAGACTTGGAACCAACCCAGATGTCCATCAGTGATAGACTGGATAAAGAAATTGTGGCACATATACAACATGGAATACTATGCAGCCATAAACAAGAATGAGTTCATGTCCTTTGCAGGGACATGGATGAGGCTGGAAGCCATCATTCTCAGCAAACTAACACTGGAACAGAAAACCAAACACCGCATGTTCTCACTCATAAGTGGAAGTTGAACAATGAGAACACATGGACACAGGGAGGGGAACATCACACAACGGTGCTTGTCAGGGGATAGGCAGCAAGGGGAGGGAGAGCATTAGGACAAATACTTAATGCATGTTTGGCTTAAAACCTAGATGACAGGTTGATAGGTGCAGCAGACCACCATGGCACATGTATACCTATGTAACAAAACTACACGTTCTGCACATGTATCCCAAAACTTAAAGAAAAATGTATTAGTTTAGCAACATTCAACCTTATCCTATATAAATTATGTTAAGAACTTTGTTAGACAAACTCTATTATAAAATGTCCTAGCTGGTAGTATTAAATTTGTTGTTGTTGTAATTTATGTACAACAAAATTCACCCATTTTAGGTATACAGTTTGAATGCTTTTTGGTAATTATATAAAGTTGGGTAACCATCACCATAACCAAAATACAGAACAATTCCCTGTTCCTTAAAGATTTCTTCTTGCCTTTGATGGCATTTGATTGTTTCCTTCGACCCTAGTCCAGGCATCTACTATTCTGATTTTTGTCACAAAAGTTCTGCCTTCTACCAGTGTCTGCTTTTGTTTGTATTATGTCTAGGCTTTTTCGTTTTATGCCATGGATGGGGGAGAAGAGTACTGACCGGTAGAATCTTAGTTTGTCATATTAAGACAAACTAAGTCCTTAATAGCTAATAAAATACCTTTATTTAAAGGTATCTTTCAGTGATTCAAAGGGAGTAGTCTTAGGTGAAAGAATGTCTTAAAGAAACCAGGGAGGTAGCTACAAAGATTTGTAATTCCATTTTATGGAGTAAAATAGTTAAATTAGACTGGACATGTAAAACAGTTCCTTTGACTTAAACAAGTTAATTCTACATAGTTCTTGTTTTCTCCTGTGTTCAGAAAGTTGGAACCAGGCATGATGGCTGAGCCTGTAATCTCAGCTACTCAAGAGACTATAGCAGGGGGATCACATGAGCCCAGGAGTTCAAGGCTGCAGTGAGCCAAGATCATGCCACTTGCACACCAGCCTGGGTGACAGAGTGAGACCATGACTCTAACAAAAAAAAAAGTTTGCTGCCAGGAAGATAGTATAAAAAGGAACCACCATGGGGGGATTCCAATATCCGCATGTCCTCACTGGCATGAGGGGAAAGTTATCCTTCTAGTCCAAGTGGCTCAACCAGTGTGAAAAAGAGATCATTTCACTTTGGAATGGCATGGAATGATTGGGATTCCTATCCAAAGACCTGTCGGCCAGCAGTGATCCCTGTTTGTGCCACTGTACTCCAGCCTGGGTGACAAAGTGAGAACCTGTCTCAAAAAAAAAAAGAAAGAAAGAAAGATATATGAGTCTGACTTTAGAGCAAAGTTAAGGGAGTTGTTAGTGAAGAAAAAAGCAAATGCAGATCTCGCCTTCAGTATTCATGGCAGTTTGGGTCATTAAACAAAGATTATCTCCAATTTGAACTTGAAATTGCCACAGTGTTGGACCAGCTGTGGTGGCTCATGCCTGTAATCCCAGAACTTTGGCAGGCCGAGGCAGGCGGATCACCTGAGGTCAGGAGTTCGAGACCAGCCTGGCCAACATGGTGAAACCCCGTCTCTACTAAAAATACAAAAAATAGCTGAGCGTGATGGCATGTGCCTGTAATCCTAGCTACTTGGGAGGCTGAGGCAGGAGAATCGCTTGAACCTGGGAGGCAGAGGTGGCAGTGAGCCAAGATCGAACCACTGCATTCCAGGCTGGATGACAGAGTAAGACTCCCTCTCAAAAAAAAAAAAAAAAAAAAGAAAAGAAGTTGCCACAGTGTTTCCATGAAATCACTAGAGGTAATTGTTCTAATTGCACTACACAGATTATCGCTAGGATGATTTTTTTTTTCTTTTCTGTAGGGACGGGGTCTCTGTTGCCCAGGCTGGTCTTGAACTCCTGGTCTCAAGCCATTCTCTCTCCTCAGCCTTCCAAAGTGTTGAAATTACAGGTGTGAGCCACTGTGCCTGTCCTAGGATAATATTGTTATTGCTTTCTAGTTTTCCCTCTGCAAACAGCTTTTATGACATCCCACTGTTCCTTTGTGTCTTCATTAGCCAGTAGCCAGGTAAAAGGCAGATCACTTTGTTTTACTACTGTAATGTAGTTGATGTGGTAAAAGATTTTTTAAAGTTTAAATCCATTTATATTTTTTGAATATTTCAGTTAGTGTTCTTGTCTCTTTGAAAGAGAAATGACTTTGAACTGGCAATTTAGTAACCAGAAGGATGCAGACCGGAAATGAATCCATACAACTAGAGCCATCAGGCAAGGCAGAAATTATTCACTTGGTGTTAAGAAACCCCAAAATTGTGTATATTGTTTTTTATGTGGAGGGGTGTGTGTGTGTAAGGTTTATACTTTGGTAGAGTTCTCAAAGAACTCTCTGCCTAATAAAAGGTAGACTCTGCCAGCATGCATCAGTCAGATTTCTTTATTCTTGCAGGATCTCCAGCCTTATGTATGTACCTGATTACAGTGGCTCCTAACCATTTGTTCTTTAAACTATCAATGGTATTTAAAAGTAATCTTGGGTTGGTTTTAATGACAGGTTACATGTCCTTAAATTCTGGGGCATGCCTTGTTTTAAAACAGGTCATTTGAAATTCACATGAAATGCTTATAAGTGGAACATTGTTTTATCTCATCACCTCTATTAGATACCCAAGCTCCAGTGGTTCCATACTGGCGCCTGCCTGGTTTAGGCATTATTGTCTACCTGCTGAAACAGAGTGCGAATGATTTCTTCAGCTATTATGACAGTCATCGACAGAGTGTCAGCAAGCTACAGAATGTAGACCAGCTTCCCCCAGATGAGATAAAAGAGGTACGAATCTTATAATGAGCTGGGGGAACTTGAGAAATCATTGCTGTTACTAGGGCCAGGGTGCTGGTCTCAGACTGAGTAAAGACGGTGTATACATTATGACTGGAGGAATTGGAATGATTCTTCTGTGTGATTTGAAGAAGACTCTTTCGCCATAGCACCAGCCTTATAAGCATAGAAACTCTTGACTGAAAAACAGTGAAGTGTAGCACCTGTTCAAAAAAATAGAAAGGCAGCTGGCCTTTGAATGAAGAGTTTGGGGTCATTTATACTGTAAAATCTGTGCTGAGAAAGGCTTCTGTTGCAGATTTTTTTTTAAATAGAACTTAGGTAAATGTCTCTGTGCCGTCAGCATCTTCAATATCTGTTTAGCAAATTTTTCAAACAAAATTGGTAGCATGTGAGACTTGACTGCCTTCTCTCAGTGACCCAGAATCATTCCCTCTACTTACTGTATTAATAACTGAAGATGCTGAATGACCAGGATTGCTACTCAGTAGTTTGCTGCCTTTTCCATTTGGCACAGCTGAACGTAAGGCATCTGTTGGCCAGTTCCTCAGGCAGTGCTGAAGCTTCCTGGTGTCCTGTGGCCGCCTGGATGTTGAACCACTTTATCATTCCTGGTTTGCACCAAGCTTTCTAAAAACTTCCATGTTACTCTTTTGAGTAGTCCATGCCTACTCCCTCTTGCCACTCTTCTGGTAATCTCAGGGGACATTTATTGAGTGTCTACAACATGCCAGGCCCTGAACTACATGTTCTACCTAACACCTGGGCAGATATTGTTTTTATTCTCATTTCTCGTGAGGAAACTGAGGCACAGACTTGCATAACACACCCAAAGGCATGTAGCTGGCAGGAACAGGGTGAGGCAGGAGTCAATGACTGGGTTTAGGTAACCCCTGAAATTTTGGGTTTATGCCTGGCAGTCCTTCCTCTAACGTGTAGCTAATCAGTGATGCTTGTACTTGCAAGAGGAATTGCATCATTATCATGAAGTGTGTGGCCTTCCATCAGCCTCACTTCAGTACACCTTCCGTGGAACCCAGCATTGGAACATTAGCTGGAACCATTGTGCTCGTGTGTGTGCCACATTGAGAAGCGGTCATGGGAGCTTTGGTTGAGGGTCATATTTTAGTTACGCTCTAGGTGTCTACCTTGTATTTTTTGCAGGAGATACCTGACAACTGTTAGAAATTCTCCATGGGATTGTTATAGCTACTGCTTGAAACACCTATCGTTTTGTCTTGCTTTGTTTTAATGTGACAGGAAATTCAGGGTTTCATCAGCAACCCTGACTGTGTTTCAGGGACAGACTTTTTCAAAATGCAGCAGATAAATGTTCATTTGTGAATTTGCTTCTTTGGCTCTAATTTTTTAAAATTGCTAGCTTCTTAGATAAAAAAACTCTTATCTGCAAGGATGTTTAAATTCGAGTGTTTTCACAGCATTTACCACGGTGACCTGCTGATAGTAGTTTTTCATTAAAAATTTTGTTCCAGTTGATGTCATTCTAATAACCA
>NW_012106686.1:1031115-1035896 GCF_000951045.1 Mandrillus leucophaeus | reverse complement strand
CATGCATCAGTCAGATTTCTTTATTCTTGCAGGATCTCCAGCCTTATGTATGTACCTGATTACAGTGGCTCCTAACCATTTGTTCTTTAAACTATCAATGGTATTTAAAAGTAATCTTGGGTTGGTTTTAATGACAGGTTACATGTCCTTAAATTCTGGGGCATGCCTTGTTTTAAAACAGGTCATTTGAAATTCACATGAAATGCTTATAAGTGGAACATTGTTTTATCTCATCACCTCTATTAGATACCCAAGCTCCAGTGGTTCCATACTGGCGCCTGCCTGGTTTAGGCATTATTGTCTACCTGCTGAAACAGAGTGCGAATGATTTCTTCAGCTATTATGACAGTCATCGACAGAGTGTCAGCAAGCTACAGAATGTAGACCAGCTTCCCCCAGATGAGATAAAAGAGGTACGAATCTTATAATGAGCTGGGGGAACTTGAGAAATCATTGCTGTTACTAGGGCCAGGGTGCTGGTCTCAGACTGAGTAAAGACGGTGTATACATTATGACTGGAGGAATTGGAATGATTCTTCTGTGTGATTTGAAGAAGACTCTTTCGCCATAGCACCAGCCTTATAAGCATAGAAACTCTTGACTGAAAAACAGTGAAGTGTAGCACCTGTTCAAAAAAATAGAAAGGCAGCTGGCCTTTGAATGAAGAGTTTGGGGTCATTTATACTGTAAAATCTGTGCTGAGAAAGGCTTCTGTTGCAGATTTTTTTTTAAATAGAACTTAGGTAAATGTCTCTGTGCCGTCAGCATCTTCAATATCTGTTTAGCAAATTTTTCAAACAAAATTGGTAGCATGTGAGACTTGACTGCCTTCTCTCAGTGACCCAGAATCATTCCCTCTACTTACTGTATTAATAACTGAAGATGCTGAATGACCAGGATTGCTACTCAGTAGTTTGCTGCCTTTTCCATTTGGCACAGCTGAACGTAAGGCATCTGTTGGCCAGTTCCTCAGGCAGTGCTGAAGCTTCCTGGTGTCCTGTGGCCGCCTGGATGTTGAACCACTTTATCATTCCTGGTTTGCACCAAGCTTTCTAAAAACTTCCATGTTACTCTTTTGAGTAGTCCATGCCTACTCCCTCTTGCCACTCTTCTGGTAATCTCAGGGGACATTTATTGAGTGTCTACAACATGCCAGGCCCTGAACTACATGTTCTACCTAACACCTGGGCAGATATTGTTTTTATTCTCATTTCTCGTGAGGAAACTGAGGCACAGACTTGCATAACACACCCAAAGGCATGTAGCTGGCAGGAACAGGGTGAGGCAGGAGTCAATGACTGGGTTTAGGTAACCCCTGAAATTTTGGGTTTATGCCTGGCAGTCCTTCCTCTAACGTGTAGCTAATCAGTGATGCTTGTACTTGCAAGAGGAATTGCATCATTATCATGAAGTGTGTGGCCTTCCATCAGCCTCACTTCAGTACACCTTCCGTGGAACCCAGCATTGGAACATTAGCTGGAACCATTGTGCTCGTGTGTGTGCCACATTGAGAAGCGGTCATGGGAGCTTTGGTTGAGGGTCATATTTTAGTTACGCTCTAGGTGTCTACCTTGTATTTTTTGCAGGAGATACCTGACAACTGTTAGAAATTCTCCATGGGATTGTTATAGCTACTGCTTGAAACACCTATCGTTTTGTCTTGCTTTGTTTTAATGTGACAGGAAATTCAGGGTTTCATCAGCAACCCTGACTGTGTTTCAGGGACAGACTTTTTCAAAATGCAGCAGATAAATGTTCATTTGTGAATTTGCTTCTTTGGCTCTAATTTTTTAAAATTGCTAGCTTCTTAGATAAAAAAACTCTTATCTGCAAGGATGTTTAAATTCGAGTGTTTTCACAGCATTTACCACGGTGACCTGCTGATAGTAGTTTTTCATTAAAAATTTTGTTCCAGTTGATGTCATTCTAATAACCATGTTTGTTTCTTCTAGTTGTGTCAGTCTGTGATGCCTGCTGGTGTTGATAAAATCTCCACTGCCCAGAAATATGTTCTAGCAAGACGGCGCTTGGTGAAGGTGATCAACAATCGAGCTAAACTGCTTTCCCTTTGTTCTTGTATCCTTTATGAAATCATGCACTTGAGTGATGACCTTGAAATGTAGGAACTCTTCACTTATTCTCTCATTATTTGGGCACCAAAACCAGGTGGAAGGAGATATAAACTTAATTTTTTCCCAGTAAATGCCTAATGTATTTCCAAATTGTACTTTTTTGTTCTTATCTTTTAGAGTAGCTGGTAATACTGATAATATACATGGGCACTTTCTGTCAGGGAAGAAGGTAGGGACATGAGACTGCTGGCACAGGACCCCCACCTCCTTCCTCAGCGCACCTTGCTGCTTCCTCTTAAGGAGCCTTCAGTGGGACCCTGTCTGTCAGACTGAGGCTGTGGCTACCTCATTAAGTGAGTGCAGTCTCTCCTTTTTTCTCCTCCTCAGAAACTGGTTTGTAAAAAATATTTGATGAGATTATGTTCCTTTAATCTGAGCTCTGATATAGTTATCATAGAGACCTGCCTATTTATTCTTTGGCGCCATCTGGAGTACTACTTGTTACATTGCATGCCCACGGATTCTCAAGATTCCTTATTTGCCTCGAGAACCTTGTTTAAAAGCAGAAGACTGCAAGGTAAACTTTCTGCTAAAAATTAATGAGCCATAAATACCTATTTGTGCCTTGAAAAGCTAGTAACATTTTTATTTATTTATGTTTCCAGATTACTTAGAGTGAATTGGGTGAATCAAGAGCTGCTTAGTCACTAGACGTAGCTATTTCTTGCATTTTACTTTCTGTTCACGGGACATTGTACTGAACATAAGAATATTCTAGAGCCTGCTCATCAGCTGTTCCTCAGCTTCTTGCTGTGGTTAGGGACTGACCCAGCTCTAGAAGAATGGAGTAGGTCTGCTATTATGCTGATTCTTATTGCTAGAGTGGGTCTCTGTGACTGATGGGCATGTATTGGATCCCTTAGGTGGAAAGAAATAGAGAAGAGCTGAGAACCCTGGTCTGGACCAGTGAAATGCTTTCTAGGGGCTTCCATTTGCTAAAAGTTGAGAATTGAGTTCCCAATCTTGAGCCATGTTTTTCATGGTACTATTGTTATTGTTCATTGTCATCAGGTCCTCCACTGTATGGTAGATGTGTACTTGCACAGCCGGTATGACTCTGTTCTTTTATCTCTAGATTCCTTCGCCTCAGAAACCAATCTAGATTTTAGAAGTGGGCTGGCTATAGTGAGCCAACATGATTTAGACCAGGTAAAGTTCTATTCTTATATTCTTTTATTTTTCTTTATTAAAGTAAAAGGGCTAGATGTGATGGTGCACACCTGTAATCCCAGCATTTTGGGAGGCCAAGGTGGGAGGATTGCTTGAGCCCAGGAGTTCGAGACCAGCCTGGGCAACATAGTGAGACCCTGTCTCTTAAAAAAAAAAAAAAAATTGGCATACTGTGGTGGCATGCACCTATAGTCACAGCTACCTGGGAGGCTGAGGTGGGAGAATCACCTGAGCCTGGGAGATTGAGGCTGCAGTGAGCTGTGATCGCACCACTGCACTCCAGCCTGGGCACCAGAGCAAGATCTTGTCTCCAATAAATGAATGAAAGAGTGAAGCAAGACCTTGTCTCCAATAAATAAATAAATGAATGAATGTAAGTAAGTAAAAGGGAAAGCCTGGTATGTTCATAAGATGATGATTTTCAGGGTTGCTTGTAGAGACCTGGTTTGAACTCTAGCTTGACCGTTTTAATAGCTATGTGACTTTGAACAACTTACTTAACTTTTGAGCCTCAATTTCTTCATTTAAGAAATAGGAGGGATGATTCAACCTCAAAGGATTTTGTCAGAATTAAGTGAGGTTTCATGTATGTGAAGCTGCTAATGTTGTACCTAGAACATGGTAAGTGTTCCGTGATTGGTAGGCATTAAGATCTGGAAACTCCTGATATCTTTTGATTAGCTTTGTAGAACTTTTTAGGCACAAAGTATCACTCAGCACTTACTTTTCAGGAAATCATTTAATGGTGAGATTGAGAGCAGCCAATACAAATCGCGCTGTAGTAGACCATAGTACACAACACTGTGCTCTTACTAACCTGTTGATCAGTAGTGTTGGAATGAATGAAGAGCATGCCAAAAACAATTACAATGAAAACCTCGTATTAAACTAATAGCAAAGTTATGTTTCTAACAAAGCAGTATCAGGGTGTGTGATGTTAGGGAAAATGAATTACAGCTAGATCCTCTACTAGCCATCTGCATGTCCTTAGCCGTGATTTGATAAAGCCTCTGCTCCTCCCTAATCCTTCTTTTTGCTATTTTTCTTAAAACAAGGTTGGGAATGAAAGGTGCAGTTACAGCAACCTCCAAAGCACACCTTGCTAGATGTCATGGATACCACGCTCCCATCCTAATCGGACTACATTCGCTCTTTAGTGAATAATAGGAAATAAAAGGAATTTTGTGGCTAGGCTTGTTTAGGAGAACTAGTGTTAATTGAGGCCATGTGCAAAATCAGCCAAAGATATTCAGAGGTTTGTTGTTTGTTTTGTCTAAGAGACAAGGTCTTACTCCGTTACCAGGTGCTCTCCCGTGCAGTGGTGTGACCACAGTTCACTGCAGCCTCAACCCCCTGGGCTCAAGTGATTCTCCTGCCTCATCATCCTGAGTAGCTAGGACAACAAAAATAAATATATTTTGAAGTAATAACTGTTACTATTTCATTTAGACTGCTTTGTAAAAAAGCTAGAAAAAAAAA
>NW_012106686.1:1015029-1030825 GCF_000951045.1 Mandrillus leucophaeus | reverse complement strand
TTCCTTCCCCGCATCGTCCTTCCCTCCCTCCCTCCCTCCCAGTCTTACTGACTTCTTGTATGGCCCTTCAGGAAATGTTTTTGTTTGTATGTTAGTATATCAGCATCAGCATCAACATTCATTGCTATTTAAAGCAGGTTTTTAAATGTATACAAGAAAAGAAAGCAGGAAAAACATGAGAATTAAACCAAAAAATTCTAAGGTAGAACATGTGAATGTTTAGTTAATTTAGTAGCACATTACAAAAATTCAAAAGTATTTTACATTGAAAGAACCACATTACAAAAATTCTAAGGTGTTTTAAATTGGAAGACTTAGAATAAAAGGAATATTTGAGACAACAATTTTAACAAAATGTCTTTTGTGTCACCTCTAGCTTCAGGCTGATGCAATCAGTGCTTTTGGAGAATCATTACAAAAGAAACTCCTGGACATTGAAGGATTATATTCAAAAGTTCGATCTCGATACAGTTTCATACAGGCTCTTGTCAGACGTATCCGTGGCCTCTTGAGGATATCAAGGAACTGAGAGCCGTGCTTACGCTCTTCTATGAGAGATGAATTGGGGAGAACTGTCTCCGTTTTATAGATTAATTTCTTTCTAAATTATGACCAAAAATATTTTGCTATTTCTTTCTTTGTATATGGACATCTTTTCTGTAAACTTTGCCTAGTTCCATCCTCACTAGTAAAAAATAAATCCTTTTTAAAAAAACAAAACAAATGTATGGTTAATCTTTTGATCTTTTATCTAGAAAATGATCAGTATTATCAGGAATCTGACAAATAAACCTTCAACAGTGGTGATTTTCCCATAGAGATATTATTCTGAATGCCAAATTAAAGGCATAGTCTGAAAATTCTTATTTTTTTACCCTTTGTAGCTACATTGCACTATTACAATATTCAGGGTTACTAAACTATAGCCATGTTCTTATAGAATGGTGTACTCAATACTGTGAAAATGTCTGAAAAAGTTAAGCTTTTTCCTAAAATTATTTAGGTTTTGCCTTTTTTTTTCTTTTTTGCATGTAAGTTGACAATGCAATTGTCCCTTGATATCTGGTGAGTACTGGTTCCAGGGCTCCCACGGATACCAAAACCTATGTTTTGGTATGCATGTTCCTTATATAAAATGGCATAGTGTTTGCATATAATATAGATACATCTTCTTGTATACTTTAAGTCATTTCTAGATTGCTTATAATACCTAATACAATGTAAATTCTATATAAATAGTGGTTATACTATGTTTTTACATTTGTATTATTTTTTACTGTTATATTGTTTTTTTTCCCCCAAATATTTGTGATCTGTGGTTGGTTGAATCTGCAGATGTTGAACCTGGGGATATGGAGAGCTGACTCTACAGTAATTTGCATTTGTTCCTTAGAAATGATTGTGAAATTTCTCAAATTAATCATCTGCTAATATTTCTCATATAATTAATATGATGGCTATCACTAGGACAAAACATTTACATGATCACCACTCTATTTCTTACCCAGTTGTTTTCATGTTCAAGTAACTACATCATCTGAAACTGCAAATTTCCTTTTCCAGCCAACAATTATTTCAGCCTAATACTTAAGAGAGACTGCTGAGAGGAGAAAGTCCTCACTTTCATGTAGTAACAGAATAAACACTATAACACTATAGAATAAAATTGATACTTATTCTATAGTGTTATAGTGTTGTGTTTTGTTTTTGAGACAGAGTCTCGCTCTGTCACCCAGGCCGGAGTCCACTGGCATGATCTCAGCTCACTGCAACCTCTACCTCCCAGGTTCAAGCGATTCTCTTGCCTCAGCCTCCCGAGTAGCTGGGACTCCAGGCGCCTGCCACCACACCCAGCTAATTTTTGTATTTGTAGTAGAGATGGGGCTTCACCATGTTGGCCAGGATGGTCTCAATCTCCTGACCTTGTGATTCGCCCACCTTGGCCTCCCAAAGTGCTGGGATTACAGGTGTGAGCCTCTGCGTCCGGCCTAGTGTTGTTGTTTTTAAATGCTTACAATAAAACTTCTATGGCTTCCAAGCATTGGTTTTGGGTTTTGGGTTTTCGGTTTTGTTTTTTTTTTTTTTGGAGACAGGGTCTTACTCTGTCACCCAGGCTGGAGTGCAGTGGCATGATCATGGCTCATTGCGACCTCCGCCTCTCGCTGGATTACAGGCGTGTGCTACCATGCCCAGCTAATGTATTTTTAGTAGAGATGGAGTTTCACCATGTTGGCCAGGCTGATCTCAAACTCCTGGCCTCAAGTGATCTGCCCGCCTCAGCCTCCCAAAGTGCTGGGATTACAGACGTGAACCACTGCACCTGGCCTTCAAGCATCTTTTTAAAACAGCTTTATCTTAGAGAAAGTTATGCTGTCAGGTTTAAAAAAAGAAAAATATAAAGGCTTTGTCAATGTTATATTTTGTAATTAATTTACTGCCCACCAGATATAAACATTAGCTGGAAAACATTCTGTTAATAAATAGAAGTCCTGGATGTGAAAGAATAAATAAATGGATCCATAATGTAGTCAGTGCATATTGCTCTGCTGGTCACGTATATGATTATCTCTATCATCTGGAGCACAGGCATGAACCTAGAAATAATTAGCAAAGAGCCTGGGCGTGAAATCAAAGCATTTTATAAACTTCTGAAGTACGAAGCCTTCTTAACAGATAAGACATATAGCTAAATTTAGAACTGAGATTTTGGGAGTGAGGAGGTGGTTCTTGCCCATGTTTTGTGTGCGTGAGAGCAAGTGAGTGTGTGTATGTAGGCAGGGGAACTCTGCTGCTTCTTGTTAGTGACTTCCTCAGATTCCTCTATCCCTCTGCCTCCCTGGCTGCTGCTGCTGCAGTAGCTGCTCCCTGAGTTGTAGGAAATGAGTGATAATGATGACATCGAGGTGGAGAGTGACAAGCTACAACAGAGATTTCAATCTGCGGCTGACAAATGGGCCCATCGATGAAGGGGTGGCCTGCCCCTCCACACCTGTGGGTGTTTCTCGTTAGGTGGAAAGAGAGACTTGAGAAAAGAAATGAGACACAGAGACAAAGTATAGAGAAAGAAAAAGTGGGCCCAGGGGACCGGCGCTCAGCATACAGAGGACCCACGCCGGCACCGGTCTCTGAGTTCCCTTAGTATTTATTTGATAATTATCTTTACCATCTTAGAAAAAAGGGAAGTGGCAGGATAATAGAATCATCGTAGGGAGAAGGTCAGCAGTAAGACATATGAATAAAGATCTCTGTGACATGAATAAGTTTAAGGAAAAGTGCTGTGCCTTGATATGCATATGCAGACATCTTCATAAACCTTTTTAGTGCATAAAGAGCAGCATTGCGCTAGCAAGTCCCACCTTTCGCCCTAAGGCGGTTTTCTCCTTTCTCAGTAAACAGAACATACAATCGGGTTTTACACTGAGATATTCCATTGCCCAGGGACTGGCAGGAGACAGATGCTTTTCTCTGTCTCAACTGCCAACAACCACCAAGAGGCCTTCTTTCCTCTAGTACTAGTCCTCCTCAGCACAGACCCTTCACAGGTGTCAGGCTGGGGGACGATCAGGTCTTTCCCTTCCCATGAGGCCATATTTCAGACTATCACATGGGGAGAAACCTTGGACAATACCTAGCTTTCCTAGGCAGAGGTCCCTGCGACGTTTGGCAGTGTACGTGTCCCTGGGTACTTGAGATTAAGAGAATGGTGATGACTTTTAACCTTCAGGCACTTGTTTAACAAAGCACATCCTGCACAGCCCAAAATCCTTTAAACCTTGAGTCACCACAGCACATGTCTCTTGCAAGGACAAGGTTGGGGGTAGGGATCTCAAATACAGAACAAAATGGAGTCTCTTATGTCTACTTTCTATATAGACACAGTAACAGGCTGATCTCTCTTTCTTTTCCCCACACATCATGATGCACTGGAATGAAATCGTAGGGACCACATCAAAGGCAGCTTTCAGTTTGTGGGACTCAGTCCCAATACTCCAAGGAGAGAAGGCATCCGGGGCCCAAATCCTAGACAAAGCCATAGAGTATATCCAGCATATGTGGAGGGAAAAACCACACGCCAGTGAGAAATCGATGACCTCAGCGGTAGAATGCTCTTCTGAAGCAGGAAGTCCGTGCACTGAAGGGGAGGTCAAGTGCCCAGCCACAGGCCAACTATCCCTCCTCAGACAGCATCCTCTACACCAATGCCAAGGGCAGCACCACCTCTGCCTTTGATGGGAGCTCCGACTCCAGCTCAGAGTTGGAGCATGAAGAGCCCTGAAGTAGGAAGAAACTCCAGATGGAGGCCAACTGAGTTACTCAGGGCAGACCAGCAATGAAGACTGTTTCCATCATCCTTTCCATTTCCTCAGAATCATTTCAGAGACTATTTTTCTCTTTCTCCCTTAAAAATGTTTTTTACATGTTTATGGAAAAGCTCTCGGGGCGTGGCGCAGTGGCTCACGCCTGTAATCCCAACACTTTGGGAGGCTGAGGCGGGCAGATCACTTGAAGTCAGGAGTTCGGGACCAGCCTGGCCAACATGGTGAAACCCCGTCTCTACTAAAATTACAAAAATTAGCCTGGCCTGGTGGCGCACGCCTGTAATCCTGGCTACTCGGGAGGCTGAGGCAGGATAATTGCTTGAGCCCAGGATATGGAGGTTGCAGTGAGCCTAGATGGCAACACTGCACTCCAGCCTGGGCAACAGAGCAAGAGTCTGTCCCCCTCCCTACCCCATCCCCCAAAAAAAGCTCTTGTGCTCCTTTCCCATTTCCACTATAACTGTTTTTGTTTTCATTTTTTTAACAAACAAACATATTCCCTTCAGGGATTCCCTGTCCCCACCAATAATTTTTAGACCAAAACACCCTAGCTGGGCAGCTTTTTCTGTAGAGGACAGATAACCAGCCTGACCTCTGAGCACAGTGTCCAGCCCACTCCACCAGCGCCTCCAGGCCTGCCAGGCACTTGCCTGGAGGACACCTGCCCCCCCGGGGCTGCCTCCAGGTCCGCGCTCACCTCTGTTTAATAGACTTTGAGAATCTGTGAACTGCTCTACTTTAAGATAACTGGGCCGGGTGCGGTGGCTCACACCTGTAATCCCAGCACTTTGGGAGGCAGAGGCGGGCAGATCACCTGAGGTCAGGAGTTCGAGACCAGCCTGGCTGGTCTCTACTGAAAAATGCAAAAGTTAGCTGGACGTGGTGGTACACACCTGTAGTCCCAGCTACTCGGGAGGCTGAGGCAGGAGAATCGCCTGGACCCGGGAGGCAGAGGTTGCAGTGAGTCGAGATTGCTCCACTGTACTCCAGCCTGGGTGACAGAGCAAGATTCCATCTCAAAGAAAAAAAAAGATGACTGGTTTGGAGTAATCAGATTTACACTTTCTCCTTTTTAAGGACTTTTTCCTCTTTTTCTAAAAAGCTATTTATCACTCCAATTGAGTGACCAGATCCTTAAAGAAGTTTGTGGTGTAAAAAAAAGAGGGGTCGTGTTTGCAGCACAGAGCCTTTGGCGTGTTTCACTCCTGCTTCTCAGCCAGTTGTTTAAGCCTACGGTGCCAGCCTTAAGGAGGGCTGCATGACACCTGTGGTATCTATTGGAGATGGCAGCAGTGAAGTGGCAGCCACCAGGGAGTGATCTTTTGGGATTGGGCAGGGAGGGTAATATTGGGTGTTGTAGAGGTTTTGTATTGAGGGCCAATGATGGTATTTTGATATTTATTTCCTGCTACTGAAATTTGAATCTGAGTGAATTGTCCCTATTTCTTAATAATACCGGTATTGCAAAATAACAGATTCATAAAGTAATGATCAAATCTTCCTTTCTGTGTGTATGTCTAAGAAATAGAGCCAACTGATTTCGTATGTAAATACCAAGAGTAATTTACCTGGTGCTAAACCCCGTATCCCAGTGTGGGCCTTTCCCTGCCCCAGCTACTTCCCTTCCTGTGGCCCTGGTAGCTGCCTCCATTGTGTGATCCAGCCCTGGTTCTGGCTGCGGTCAACAGATCCCAGTGAAGGGTTTTGTGTGTTTATGCCTCACTTGTCTTTTTCCTGCTCCATTCCTGGCATTTGCTAATTTCTAGTATACATTCTGTAGTCTCTGTCTGGGTTTGATTCCATTCTATAGAAATAAAAAGTATGTTGTACAGATCCTTGCAAGAATTGTCTTGCAAGTTAAGGCTTCCTCCCTTTACTATAAGACTATAGTCTTAAAAAAATAAAGATTTTGGATTTACTACGTTTCATATTGTTTTCTTACCATTTTGTCCCAAATTACCACTGACTGTGGATCAGAATCTGGGGCAGTGGAGAAGTGTGTGGGAGGGAGTGGCGGGCAGGCCTGCAGCTGCATGGTGCTGCTGACCAGAAATGTTTGTGTGACACAGCGGGGAGAGGCTGACATTCAGCCTGACCTCTGCATTCTGTTACCTGGGGCATGCAGAGAGGGCGCCAGGTGCAGCACGCACTCTTCAGCGAAGCAAGCAAAGAGGATAAAACCAGGTGTTGGATAGTTTGTTTTTAAAAGCTACATTTAAATTTTAAACACATGTAGGATTTAAATATGTCATTTTTACTGAGTGAATCAGTTTGGTGGGTTAGAAAATCAAAAAGAGGTACACACTCTTCCCAGTCATTACTACTGTAGTCTTGGTCAGTTGGTAATATAAAAATTATGTCTGAACTTTATCTGAGCTTTAACAGCTGTTAATATACAACATAACCTTTTCTAAATATTTGTCTAGTGTTTTCTCAACTTATTTATTTTATTATTATTTTTTGAGACTAAGTCTTGCTCTGTCACCCAGGCTAGAGTGCAGTGGCACAATCTGAGATCACTGCAACCTCCGCCTCCGGGTTCAAGCGATTCTCCTCCCTCAGCCTCCCAAGTAGCAGAGATTACCGGCGCCCGCCACTATGCCCGGCTAGTTTTTGTATTTTTAGTAGAGACGGGGTTTCACCTTGTTTGCCAGGCTGTTCTCAAACTCCTTGACCTCTGGTGATCTGCCCGCCTCCACCTCCTAAAGTGCTGGGATCACAGGTGTGACCCGGCCTTCCCAATTATTATGAACAATTTTAAATCTTCAAAAGAGTTGGAAGAAAAGTACCATGAACCCATACAGTTTTCACCTAGATTCACCAGTTGTCAACAGTTTGCACACTTGCTTTGTTTTTTTGTGTATATACACTAGTTTTCTTCCCTAAATTGTAGACATTATGACACTTTATCCCTATTTTAGCAAGTGAGAACAAGGATATTTTCCTTCCTAACCACAACACCATTATCATATCCAAGAAATTTGACAATAAAATACAATAAAAATATCTAATCTGTCCATTAAAATTTCCTCAAGTGTTCCAAAAATGCACTTGATAACTTTTTTTTTGACCGGGATCCAATTAAGAATCACACATTGGCCGGGCGCGGCGGCTCACGCCTGTAATCCCAGCACTCTGGGAGGCCGAGGTGGGCGGATCACGAGGTCAGGAGATCAAGACCATCCTGGCTAACACGGTGAAACCCCGTTTCTACTAAAAATACAAAAAATTAGCCGGGCGTGGTGGCAGGTGCCTGTAGTCCCAGCTACTTGGGAGGCTGAGGCAGGAGAATGGCGTGAACCCGGGGGCGGAGCTTGCAGTGAGCCGAGATCACGCCACCCCGTCTCAAAAAAAAAAAAAAAAGAATCACACATTATATTTAGTTATCTCTTTTTTTTGTTTGTTTTATTTTTTGAGACAGAGTCTCGCTCTGTTGCCCAGGCTGGAGTACAGTGGCTCGATCTTGGCTCACTGCCACCTTTGCTTCCCGTGTTCAAGTGATTCTAGTGCCTCAGCCTCCTGAGTGGCTGGGATTATAGGAGTGCACCACCATACCCGGCCTATTTTTGTATTTGTTTTAGTAGAGACGGGTTTCACTGTGTTGGCCAGTCTGCTCTTGAACTCCTGACCTCAAGTGATCTGCCCACCTCGGCTTCCCAAAGTACTAGGATTACAGGCATGAGCCACCACACTCGGCCCAATATTTAGCTATCTCTTCAGTCAATTTTTATTCTAAAACGGTTCCCTGGCTTTTTGGAGGATGGGAAACTTTTATAACTCACATTTTTTTTTTTTTTTGAGACGGAGTCTCACTCTGTCGCCCAGGCTGGAGTGCAGTGGCCGGATCTCAGCTCACTGCAAGCTCTGCCTCCCGGGTTTACGCCATTCTCCTGCCTCAGCCTCCCGAGTAGCTGGGACTACAGGCGCCCGCCACCTCCCCCGGCTAGTTTTTTTGTATTTTTTAGTAGAGACGGGGTTTCACCATGTTAGCCAGGATGGTCTGGATCTCCTGACCTCGTGATCCGCCCGCCTGGGCCTCCCAAAGTGCTGGGATTACAGGCTTGAGCCACCACGCCCGGCCTATAACTCACATTTTTTAGCTGTTTTGGAAAAGGTCCTACAATTTGTTATCTTTTGATTAGACTCAGGTTAAACACTTGTGGCCAGAATACCACCCTTGTACAGTTGATTTGTGCCTTTGGTGGATCACATCAGGAGGAGGTGCATATCATTGTGTCCAATTATATTAAGCTTGACCACCTGGTTAAGTTGGTATTTGACACACATCTTTGTTGTAAAATATATGTTTCCCATTATAATAAGTGATCCATGGAGGGATACTTCAAATATCTTGTTCTTAAAAAACTTTGCAACTGGGACGCGCCCCTGGCCTTTTTTTTTTTTTTTAGATGGAGTCTAGGTCTGTTGCGAGGCTGGAGTGCAGTGGCGCGATCTCGGCTCACTGCAACCTCCCAGGTTCAAGCGATTCTCCTGCCTCAGCCTCCCGAGTAGCTGGGACTACAGGCACACACCACCATGCTGGGCTAATTTTTTTTTTTAGATGGAGTCTCGCTCTGTTGCCAGGCTGGAGTGCAGTGGCGCGATCTCGGCTCACTGCAACCTCCACCTCCTGGGTTCAAATGATTCTCTTGCCTTAGCCTCCCTGGTAGCTGGGACTACAGGCATATGCCACCATGCCCAGCTAATTTTTGTATTTTTAGAGACAGGGTTTCACCACATTGGCCAGGATGGTCTCGATCTCTTACCCTCGTGAACCGCCTGCCTCGGCCTCCCAAAGCGCTGGAATTACAGGTGTGAGCCACCGCGCCCGGCCCAGTCATCATACTTTCTAATTTTGCCAGTCTAATGGGTATAAAACGTTACCTTGATTGATTTGCATAGTTTGTGTACCATTCTTTCCCCCCCTTTAAAAAGCTTTACCCATTTTTTTTCTATTGGGTTTTTTCTTTTTGATGTGTAGGAGGTAATTACACATCCTGAATTTATGTGTAATTGCTGAATTACACATGCTGAATTGAAGCCATTCAGAATGGCTTCAATTTTTTTCAGTTTTCTCTTTTCAGATAACCCAGTCTGTTGGATTATCTTTTCAACTTTTTAATGGTATACTTGTTTACATTTTAATGTGTCAAATCTTTTCCTTGATGGTATGTGCTCTTTATCTAAAAATTTTCTCCCACTTGAAATCATAAAGATACTCTTCTGTATTTTCTTTTGGCATTTAAAAATGTTGCCTCCTCCTTAGGTCATTAATTTCTCTGGCATTGATATTTGTGAATGGTATAAGCTACGTTTACTTTTTTTCATATGGATAATTTTGTAATTTATTGAATAGCACATTCCTTCCCACTGATACCTTTGTCAATGCCTCAAATGGTAGCATACCAACACCTTGCTTTTTTCACTTGAGGATATTTTCATATCAGCACATATAAAGCTCTTTGCTTTTGCACAAGTATTTCAATGTAGATATATAGCATGATTTTAATCAGTAATTTATTGGTTAACATTGTTTCCAACCTTTTTCTACCATGACTGTTTTTGAGCCTAATTTCAGCAATTGCTAGGAGAAAGTTATGCTTATTTAAAATTATAGTTCTGGCCAAACTGCCTCCATGAAAGTTGTAACAACTCATTCCCCCCACAATGTTGTGTAAACTGTGCCTGTTCCCCTACTTCTTCCAACACAGTATGTTATCAAGCTGTTTCAATTTTATTTCATTTATTATTTTTTTGAGACAGGGTCTCACTTTGTTACCCAGGCTGGCATGCATGCAGTGGTGCAGTCACAGCTCACTGCAGTCTTGACCTCCCGGGTTCATGCGATCCTCCTGCCTCAGCACCACCAAGTAGCTGGACTACAGGCGCACACCATCACAGCCAGCTAATTTTTGTATTTTTTTTGTAGAGATGGGGTTCCACCACGTTGCCTAGGCTGGTCTCAAATTCCTGGACTCAAGCGATCTGCCCACCTTAGCCTCCCAAAGTGCTGAGATTATAGGCATGAGCCACCGCGCCCGGCCAACCTTTGTGATTTTTGCCAATTTGGAGAAAAATGGTACCTCATTATAGTATTAATCCACATTTCTCTTAGTATTAATATAAATGCTACCCACAGTATCTTTTCATATGTTTGAACCATTTGTATTTCCTTTTCTGTGAACTGTTCAAATTCTTTGGCCATATTTTATTGAGCCATTGGTCTCACTGATTTGTAGCAGATCTTTATATAAATGAAGTTAGCTCTGTCACTTGTTTCACAAAAAGTGTTTACAGAATTTTAAAATTTTTATGTAGTTGATTTTCTCAATCTCTTATGGCTTCTGGATTTTGTATCATGTTGGTCATGTGAAAAAGCTTCCACTCTCATTTGCAGATTATAAAATAACTTCTTTTTCTTCTACTGATTTTAACATTTTTTTGTCTTGTTTAAGCTGTTATTTATGTGTGCAGTGCCATTTATGTTATCTGTAATTTATGTGCAAAGTGTGAAGTAGGAACCCAACATCATTATTTTTTCCAGGTAATGATCCTAGTTAGATGAATATCATTTGCTGAATGATCCATCTTTTCTCCATTTGGTGCTTAGAATCACTGGTATGGGACTGGAAAAGGTGGAGATCGAAAATTAGAATTTTAAAAGGCAAGTATCAGAGAAGACCACTGGATAGGAGAATTGAGAGTAACAGTCCTTAAAGTGCTGGTCTCTTGGGGTATAGACTAGACAGAAAAGGATTGAAGCCTTCCAGAAGGGAGCACATAGCTCATGAGAATATGGAATAGCTGAGTGGAGATCTGGCTAAAGTCAAAGGGCTGATAGGAGAGGAGGTAGGATTTTGGGGTATACTTCACAGGTCTACGATATGACAAAGTGTTATGATCACGGCAGAGCACTGCTGAAGGGGGGTGAAGGTGAAGGTCACTGGAAGGAAGGAGTTCTGGAAAGTACAAGTGTATATGGCCTTGAAGTCACCCAAGATTATGATAACGTGGCACTGAAAGGAAGGCCGTGGGTTAGATGCCAAAGCCTTCAGTGAATGAGGAGACTGCCTCAGAAATCAATAGATTAAGACATTAAGAAGGGCTAAAGGTAGGCTGAGTGCGGTGGCTCACGCTTGTAATCCCAGCACTTTGGGAGGCCAAGGCGGGTGGATCACGAGGTCAGGAGTTTGAGACCAGCCTGGCCAATACAATGAAACCCTGTCTCTACTAAAAATATAATAATTAGCTGGGCATGATGGCGGGCGCCTGTAATCCCAGCTACTCAGGGGGCTGAGGCAGGAGAATCACTTCAACCCAGGAGGTGGAGGTTGCAGTGAGCTGAGATCGCGGCATTGCACTCCAGCCTGGGCAACAGAGCTAGACCCTGTTGCAAAAAAAAAAAAAAAAAAAAGGGCTAAAGGCAAACAGGAAAGTAAAGGAAGTGTTTTTATATAAGGATATTGAAGGGATAATTCGGAAAGTAGCAGTGGGGAGCAAAAGAGTCCTGCCTTGCTTCTCCATGGCCTGTGGTTAGTTAGAGAAAATACCTTTGAAAAAGCCTTAGAGGAAAAGCCGGGCTTCATTTAAGCCTTTATCTTAAGGAGAGGATAAGGTCCTACGAAAAACATTTTATTTTTTTATTTTTATTTTTATTTTTTTATTTTTTTTGAGACGGAGTCTCGCTCTGTCACCCAGGCTGGAGTGCAGTGGCCGGATCTCAGCTCACTGCAAGCTCCGCCTCCCGGGTTTACGCCATTCTCCTGCCTCAGCCTCCCGAGTAGCTGGGACTACAGGCGCCCGCCACCTCGCCCGGCTAAGTTTTTGTATTTTTAGTAGAGACGGGGTTTCACTGTGTTAGCCAGAATGGTCTCGATCTCCTGACCTCGTGATCCGCCCGTCTCGGCCTCCCAAAGTGCTGGGATTACAGGCTTGAGCCACCGCGCCCGGCCGACGAAAAACATTTTAATAACTATCCTTATGTTGTGTTCAGAGGCTGTGCCAGACACCCACTGGACGCTGAGGATGGAGTCATGAGCTCAACAGGTGAAGACCTCACTCTTAATGTAGCTCACAGCCTGGCATCTTGCAACTCAAAGTCTGGTCCATAGACCAGCAACATCATTTGAGGTTGAAAGAAATGTAGAAAGTTAGGCCCTACCATAGACCTACTGAATCAGAACATGTAGTTTAATAAGATGCCCAGGTGATATGAATGAACATTAAAGTTGAGAAGCACGGGTTAAGTCTTGAGTCAAATTTTAACCTGGACAGACTGGAAAGTATGGTGTGTTGTAGCCATCTCCTAGCATTCCTTCCCTCTTCCCTCTTGGCAGCCACCTTAGTTCAAAGAGACCCTGCCCTTTCTAGTTGTAGTTGATTGTGGAGCATCTGCCACCATCTTGACCCACCAGTTTTCCTTTCCCTGGCATTCGAAAATGTCAAGGAGAGAGAGATCCTATTGAGTAAACTCAACTTACTTGAGTTTACTTGTTAAGTGGTGATACGGTTTGGCTTTGTGGCTCCACCCAAATCTCATCTCCAATTGTAATCCCTGTAGCCCCCACGTGTCGAGGGAGGAACCTGGTGGGAGGTGATTGGATCATGGGGGCAGTTTCCCCCATGCTGTTCTCGTGATAGTGAGTTCTCAAGAGATCTGATGGTTTAAAAGTGTTTGGCAGCTCCCCCCTCCCTTTTTCTCTCCTGCTACCATGTGAGATGTGCCTTGCTTCCCTTTAGCCTTCCACCATGATTCTAAGTTTCCTGAGGCCTCCCCAGCCACGCAGAATTGTCAGTTAAATGCCTATCCTCTACAAATTACCCAGTCTTAGGGAGTTCTTTATAGCAGTGCGAAAACAGACTAATACAAATGGCTAACCATAGACTGTCTCTATTGGTTAGCCATTTAATAAATAAACTCAGGTTGGTTGCAGTGGCAATATGCTGGAAAGCAGAAAAACCAGGAAGCAGGTGGGGGAAGACAGAGAGAACAATGAAAGATGTTTGGAGAAAAGCAGAAATAGGAAACGTTGCTTAAATTCGTTGCTTAAATTCCTATAGCTAGGTAAACTAAACATCCTAAATCCCTTCCATAGATTGAACAGACCCTCTTTTTGGCCAAAGGGACTCCAGAAAGACCTTAAAACTGAGTTCCCAGACATGATGGTATGGGAGGTTAGACATGCCTCGTTATATCCCCTCTCCTTTGCAGTTTAAATGCAACAACGGATCAGCATTAATGTTAAAACACAGACCAGGGGGAGTAAGGCTTTTTCCTTTCTGTCTGGCAGCATCCATCAGGTAAGCCAAAATGGGTGCATACAAGTACATCCAGGAGCAATGGAGGAAGAAGCAGTCTGATGTCATGTGCTTTCTTCTGAGGGTCCGCTGCTGGCAGTACCGCCAGCTCTCCGCTCTCCACAGGCTCCCTGCCCCACCTGGCCTGATAAAGCACACCAGCTGGGCTACAAGGCCAAGCAAGGTTATGTTATAGATAGGATTCGCGTTCGCCGTGGTGGCCGAAAATGCCCAGTTCCTAAGGGTGCAACTTCTAGCAAGCCTGTCGATCATGGTGTTAACCAGCTAAAGTTTGCTTGAAGCCTTCAGTCCATTGCAGAGGAGCGAGTCGGACACAACTGTGGGGCTCTAAAAGTCCTGAATTCTCACTGGGTTGGTGAAGATTTTACATACAAATATTTTGAGGTTATCCTCATTGATCCATTCCACAAAGTTATCAGAAGAAATCCTGACACCCAATCGATCACCAAACCAGTCCACAAACACAGGGAGATGTGTGGGCTGACAGCTGCAGGCCGAAAGAGCCGTGGCCTTGGAAAGTGTCATAAGTTCCCCCATACTGATGGTTCTTGCTGGGCAGCTTGGAGAAGGCACTATACTCTCCAGCTCTACCGTTACCGCAAATATAAGTAGTTTGTAAAATTCATACCTAATAAGCAATTTAGGACGGTCATGTCTGCTTACAGGTGTTGTTTGTTAAAACTAGTCTGCAGATTGTTTCATCAATGCTTTGTCAAATTATGAAAATTAAAGTGCAATAATGTTTGAAGACAGTAAGTGATGGTATATCTTGTTTCTAATAAGATGAACTTTTTTGTCTTTGCTTTATCTTATTAGGGAGTTATATCTTATTAGGGAGTTAGTGTTTAAAATATACTGTGTGGTATAATAGGCTTAAAATAAATTCTTTAAAAAAGAGAGAGAAAACACACACACATACACACACAGACCAAAAGACTGAAAGAACAGATTCTTTATGGCGATATGATACCAAATTGTCAACAGGACCTATGGCCATGCCAGGCAAGAAACCCAGCTGAGCCAGTGAAACTGAGGGTCAACCTGATGAGGCCTGCCAAATGAAACTTCTCTCACTTGTTTTTAGTCACCTGCTCTTAGTTTTTTAATCAAACCCATATAGCTCAAGTCACAGAGCTAAACAATATATATCCAGGCTCCCACTGGCCTCCTTATGGATAACATCTCTGACATCTGGGTTGCTTGATAAGGTTTCTTGTTTTTCAGGAAGCTGGAGTCAGTTCTTTTTTTTTTTTTTTTGAGAGGGAGTCTCTCGCTCTGTTGCCCAGGCTGGAGTGCAGAGGCCGGACCACAGCTTACTGCAAGCTCTGCCTCCCGGGTTCAGGCCATTCTCCTGCCTCAGCCTCCCAAGTAGCTGGGACTACAGGCGCCCGCCACCTCGCCCGGCTAGTTTTTTGTATTTTTTAGTAGAGACGGGGTTTCACCGTGTTAGCCAGGATGGTCTCGATCTCCTGACCTCGTGATCCGCCCGTCTCAGCCTCCCAAAGTCCTGGGATTACAGGATTGAGCCACCGCGCCCGGCCTGGGTCAGTTCTTGTACAGCCGGGACCACCAACCCCTCAACTGGGCCTGCATGAAAGCCTTATGGGTGTCCTTCTGACATTAGAGGGCCAAAACCTCCACCCTCAGATCATTCTAAGGATGCCCTTTTGTGACCATGTATCCTATGAAGAGCCATGAAGCTTGACTACCTCCCGCAGATCACCCATTGACAAACTTTTCCTGACCTCCAATCGCCTTTCCCCACACCTCAGACCACCTTGCTCCTCTATCCCATAAATATCCCTAAAACCCATCTTTGGGGAGGCAGATTTGAGATCTGTTCTCTCGTCTCCTCGGCTGGCTGCCTGGTGAAAAAACCCTTTCTCTGCTGCAAAACTCATTATCTCAGGGACTGGCGTGCGGCACACGGCAGCATGGGCCCCATCCGGTATCACCAGACTCCAAAGCCCGCCATCCGGGCTTCTTAAACACCCAGCCTCTACCTTGGGTCCTCAACGCTGATGACACAGCACACCTGCGGAGCTTTGCGAGCTACAAGCCTCCTTTCTTCCCCGCAAAGTCCAGCTGGGCACTGGTAGAGGATGTTGCAAAAGCTCCCACGATTCAGCTGCGAACCTACGGATGGGACCCGCTGCTCA
>NW_012106686.1:1012673-1014979 GCF_000951045.1 Mandrillus leucophaeus | reverse complement strand
GATTCAGTTACAATTAACTTTCTAAGTGGTTTTGCTGAATGGGTCTATTTGGTTTTGCAATAAACTTTTACTGCGTGTTAATTTTTTTTTTTTTTCCCTGAGACAGAGTGAGACTCTGTCACCCAGGCTGGAGTGCAGTGGCACGATCTCGGCTCACTGGAACCTCCGCCTCCCGGGTTCAAGCGCTTCTCGCGTGCTGAGAATAACACAGATTCCTGGGCCCCGGCCCAGGTTTACAGAGGCGGGACGCTCAAAGCTGCCCAGCCAGGCTCGGGACTTGGCTGCCCGCAAGTCTTGTCGCGCGCTCGCTGCCCAGATGGTTCAGCTTGTGAGGCCGACGCGCTCCGCCAGGGGGAACCGGGACGCTGCGACGCTGCGAGTCGTTTCCGGGCGCGGGCTGGGCGGGAGGAGCGAGGCGGGGCGGGACGGGGTGTGACCCGGAAGTCGACAGGGCGTTCCGCCCCCCGCGCATGGGGAGGTAGGCTCGGACCGGCTCGCGGAGCTGCAGCAGTCCTTCGCGCCCTCCTCGCCCTCCCCACCGACATCATGCTCCAGTTCCTGGTGAGTGGAGCTGTCGAAGAGCGGGGCCCGCTGCCTGGGGCGTGCCTCGGATCCCATTTCCCCCTCGAGGACTGCCGACCCCGCCGACCCGGCCTGGGCGTGGGTCCCGCGGTCCCTTCGGCCCCCGCGCCTGGTCGTCGCCTCTCAGGGCGGCCGTTTTCTTCCTGCCTCCCCAGAAAATCCCTTTGCCCCTATTTTTCTGCATCCATCCAAGTCCCTAAAACTTTGAGGTGTCAGAGAGTGTGCGTTTCCAGAGCTACTTGTGCGCCGCGCCCCGCGCTCATTGTGTAATACTTGTATTAAAGCTTGTGTGGTCCTCGATGATTTTCCGTAGTCCGCCCCCCTTTCTTGCTGCGCTCCTGTTCGATTACATAGTCGCCGGCCGGTCCGTGCTGTGGAGCCCTGCTAGTTGGCATTTCTGAGGAGGTAGGAGGGCCAGAAATAAACCGTAAATTAGCCACCTCACAAAGTCCGAGAGGCTAAGTCCTCATCAGACCTTTCAGACTTGGAGGAATGAGTCAGACACTGGTATACACGTAATTTTTCCCGAAATGACTAAGCATGAGTAAGCAGACTGTTTCTCCTGGCTCCTTATTTGAGTTAAAAACGAGTTTTCTGGCAAAACTCGGTATATTTCAAAGATTGCTTAGTGAAGGTTCCAGGAGGACTTGCTCATCAAATTTTCAAGTGAAAGTTTTTCTGCCAAGCTATTGTGCACTCAAAACTTGGTGCTTTCAACCTCTAATTCTTTTTTTTTTTTTTGAGACGGAGTCTCGCTATGTCGTCAGGCTGGAGTGCAGTGGCACGATCTCGGCTCACTGGAACCTCCGCCTCCCGGGTTCAAGCGCTTCTCTCTCCTCGGCCTCCCGAGTAACTGGAATTACAGGCGCGCGCAACGATGCCCGGCTAATTTTTGTATTTTTAGTAGAGACGGGGTTTCACTGAGTTGGCCAGGCTGGTCTCGAACTCCTGACCTCAAGTGATCAACCCGCCTCAGCCTCCGAAAGTGCTGGGATTACAGTCGTGAGCCACCGCTCCCGCCCGAATGCTGTGTCTTTATTTTTTTGATGGAGTCTTGCTCTGTCGCCAGGCTGGAGTGCAGTGAAGCGATCTCAGCTCACTGCAACCTCCCCCTCCTGGGTTTAAGCGATTCTCCTGCCTCAGCCTCCCGAGTAGCTGGCGCGCGCCAGCAGGCCCAGCTAATTTTTGTATTTTTAGTAGAGACGGGGTTTCACCCTGTTGGCCAGGATGGTCTCCATCTCCTGACCTCCGGATCCGCCTGCGTCAGCCTTCCAAAGTGCTGGGATTACAGGCGTGAGCCTCCGCACCTGGCCCCAAATGCTGTATCTTTGTCAAAGAGATTAAAACACAAAACGTGCCTCTTCTGTCCTTTTGAAAGATGGTAATGGGTTGTTAAATCCAATTAGTCAAGAGTGTCCTTAATCTGCCCAGCTAAGACGGCTGCTTCTTTGCCTCTAGGAGTTTCTGTAGTGTCCTAACTAGGTGTTAGTTTGTGAGTTCAGAATAATGACAGTCATTTTCTTGTAGTAAACACTAGATTAAAAGCGGTATCACTTAGCTCCAGGGTATAGGATGATGTAATTGAGCTGCCTACTGTATCTGTTGCTCATTGATAAACTGAGAGGACATGATTCAGTTACAATTAACTTTCTAAGTGGTTTTGCTGAATGGGTCTATTTGGTTTTGCAATAAACTTTTACTGCGTGTTAATTTTTTTTTTTTTT
>NW_012106686.1:1006801-1007753 GCF_000951045.1 Mandrillus leucophaeus | reverse complement strand
TCTAGTAGATCCTTGCTTCCTCAGCCTTTTCTGAGTATAGGTACCAGGAGAATGCTTCTCAGGCAGTGCTTTCATCATGTTGCTGCGGGCAAAGAGTAGTCAGTGGCTCCCTACCCCAACTGCAGGTGAAGGAAACTCCCCTGCCTCTGTCGCCCAGGCTGGAGTGCAGTGGCGTAATCTCAGCTCACTGTAACCTCTGCCTCCTGGGCTCAAGTGATCCTCCCACCACAGCCTCCAGAGTAACTGGGACTACAGATGTATGCCACCACACTTGGCTAATTTTGCATTTTGTTGGTAGAGATGTAGTTTCACCATGATGCCCAGGCTGGTCTCAAACTCTTGGGCTCAGGCTATCCTCTCGCCTTGTCCTCCCGAAGTGCTGGGATTACAAGCACAGCCATTGTGCCTGGCTGCCCTACCTGCTGTTTGAAGCCCATCATCTAGCCCTGCTCAGCTTTCCGTACTTAATTCTCTCCATTCTTTAACTCAAATTCTCTTTTCCAGTCAGGCCTGTTTCTTTTATGCCAGTCATCACATCTCCATTCCCATCTTGTGCCTTGATTTTCCACATTCAGTATTCTTCACATTTCCCTTGCCAGTTGTATTAGTCCATTTTCACACTACTGATAAAGACATACCTGAGACTGGGTAATTTATATGGGAAAAAGGGTTTAATGGACTTATAGTTCCACATGGCTGGGGAGGCCTCACAATCATGGCAGAAAGCAAGGGGGAGCAAGTCACGTCTTACATGGATGGCAGCAGACAAAGAGAGAGCTTATACAGAGGAACTCCTCTTTATAAAACCATCAGATCTCATGAGGCTTACTCACTATCATGAGAACAGCATGGGAAATACCTGCCCCCATGATTCAGTTACCTCCCACAACATGTAGGAATTCAAGATGAGATTTGGGTGGGGACACAGCCAAACCATATCACCAGTTTAAAT
>NW_012106686.1:1002563-1005791 GCF_000951045.1 Mandrillus leucophaeus | reverse complement strand
TCTCACTTTGAACCCTGCGTCCCATCATTTTCAAGCTGTGGTAGCGTGGGTGGGCTGTTGAAATTTTCTTTGCTCCCATTTCCACATCTGAAAATGCAAACCCACCTCACGGTTTTGTTGTGAGGATTAAAAATGAGTTAACACGTTAAAAAACTTAAAAACAGGGGCACTCAACAAGGATTCAGATAGTGTTCAGTTTTTCTTTTGCAGGGTGTCATTTGAACCCTGATTGGTTACTTCTCAGAAGTGGGGATTAGCTTCTTACAGAAGGGTAGGTGATCGGAAAGGTTTAGAAGTGATGAAACAGTCACAAGTTAAGCAGGTGCATTGTCATTACACATTCAGGAACCCTCTAAGATGTTTCTCCTACAGTTGTGATTTGTGGAGCACAGTTTGAAAACCACTGTATTTGCTTGTGTTGGTGATATCTTCCTTCCATTGTTCATATTCCTCCTCAGGTTAAAATATTTGCCCGTTGTCTCTATCTTGAAGAGACCTTGTTCCTGTGGTTTTTCCCTTTTCTTTTACTGCATTTTTTTCCCCTTTATTATTATTTTTTCAATAGTAGAGATAGGGTCTCACTATATTGCCCAGGCTGGTCTTGAACTCCTGAGCTGAAGCGATCCTCCCACCTCAGCTTCTCAAAGTGTTGGATTATGGGCTTGAGCCACTGCTCCTAGACTGTTTTTAAAAAATGCATTGCTTCAGGAATTTGCATGTCCTCTTTGCGCAGGGGCCATTCTGATCTCTGTATCATTCCAGTTTTAGTGTATGTGCTGCCAAAGTGAGCACCCTCTCTTTCTTTTACCACAGTAGAAGACACCTCTTTGCAGATAGTAACCAACACTACCTGAGGAAAGCTACTGCTTCCTTATTCGTAAGGTTTAGCTAGAGTTATTTTAAGGATGCTTTCGGAGGGAAGCTAACATGATGGCACTGCTGGGGGCTTTGTGCACACTGCCTATGATGCTGTTATTGTGATTTATTGCTTTTGTTTGTTTGTTTTTGAGACAGAATCTCACTCCGTCACCCAGGCTGGAGTGTAGTGGTGCCATCTTGGCTCACTGCACTCTCCGCCTCCTGGGTTCAAGTGATTCTCTTATGTCAGCCTCCCAAGTAGCTGGGATTACAGGCATATGCCACTACGCCTGGCTAATTTTATTATTTTAGTAGATATGGGGTTTTACCATATTAGCCAGGCTGGCCTCGAACGCCTGACCTCAAGTCATTTACCCACCTTGGCCTCCCAAAGTGCTGGGATTACAAGTGTGAGCCACTGCACCTGGCTGGTTTTCCTTTTATCCTTTTTACCTTTCTAAATACTCTTCATGGTCCCACTCTGATATTTTTTCCATGAGGCCCTCCTGATGACTTATGCTCATGAAACCTTTACACTATTATGTCTTTGTTTTGTTTTGTGTTTGAGACAGAGTCCTCTGTCACCCAGGCTGGAATGCTGTGGCGCAATCTCAGCTCACTGCAACCAGTGCCTCCTGGGTTCAGGCAATTCTCGTGCCTTACCCTCCCAAGCAGCTGGGATTACAGACGTGTGCCACCATCCCCAGCTAATTTTTGTATTTTTAGTAGACACAGGGTTCTGCCATATTGGCTAGGCTGGTCTCAAACTCCTGGCCTCGTGTGATCTGCCCGCCTCGGCCTCCCAAAGTGCTGGGATGACGGGTGTCAGCCACCATGCCTGGCCTTACTATTTCACTGTTATGATCCATTTCTTCATTTATTTAGGTCTCATGTCTTTTCATTAACTTCTGAATAATTATCTTGCACCTTGTTTGTTACGTTTATTTCTATTTTGTTAATTATTTCACCAGTTGATGGACATTCAAGATGTTTCCACTTTTGGCTATGATGAGTAATCTTGCTAGGAATATTTGTGTGCAGGTTTTTGTGTGGATGTGTATTTTAGTTCTCTTGGGTATATACCCTAAGGTGGGATTGCTGCATCATATGGTAACTTTATGCTCAACTCTTTGAGGAACTTTTGGACTGTTATCCAGAGTAGCTGCACCATTTTACATTTTCACCAGTAATGCATGACAGTTTCAATTTCTCCACATCCTCGCCAACATTTGTTGTAGCTGTTGTTTTTGTTAAAACAATTCTAGTGGGTGTGACGTGGTTCCTTATGCTTTTGCTTTGCATTTCCTCAGTGACTAATGATGTTGAGCATCTTTTCATGTGCTTGTTGACTATTTGTATCTTTGGAGAAATCCTTTCATGTCATTTGCCCATTTAAATTTTAATTTTATTTTATTTATTTATTTTTGAGATGGAGTTGCGCTCTGTCGCTCAGGCTGGAGTGCAGTGGTGCAGTCTCAGCTCACTGCAACCTCTGCTTCCTGGGTTCGAGCAGTTTCTCCTGCCTCAGCCTCCCAAGTAGCTGGGACTACAGGCATCCACCACCATGCCTGGCTGATTTTTGTATTTTTAGTAGAGACGGGGTTTCACCAAGTTGGCCAGGCTGGTGTTGAACTCCTGACCTCAGGTGATCCACCCACCTTGGTCCCCAAAGTGTGGCATTATAGGCGTGAACCACTGTGCCTGGCCAATTTGCCCATTTTTAAATTGAGTTTTTTTGTGTCATTCAGTTGTAAGAATTATTTATAAATTCTGGATGCAGATCTCTTATCAGATATATATTTGAAAATATTCTATCTCATTTTGTGTGTTGTCTTTTGACTTTCTTGATGGTATTCTCTGAAACACAGACATTTTTAATTTTGATGAAGTCCAATTTTTTTTTTTTTTTTTGGTTACTTGTACTTTTGGTGTCATATCTGAGAAAACTGTTTGCCCAGCCCCACTCATGAAGGTTTACGCCTATGATTTCTTCGAAGAGTTTTATAGTTTTAGCTCTTACATTTAGGTTTTTAATCCATTTTCAGTTAATTTTTGTATATAGTGTGAGGTGGGAGTCCAACTTTATTCTTTGCATGTGGATATCCCATTGTCCCAGCACCATTTCTTGAAAAGATTATTCCCAGCACCGTTTCTTGGAAAGACTGTTCTTTCCATATTGAGTGCCTTGGCACTCTTGTTGAAAATCACTTGACCATAATAAGCCTTTATGGTGTATTCCTGGGCTCTCCACTCTATTCCATTGATCTTTATTGATCAATAGAAACAATTCAGTCTTGTCTGCTTGCCACCACAGTAATCAGCTTTTCTCTAATAGGTACTTGGTTTTCTTTAAAAAAAAAAAAAAAAAAA
>NW_012106686.1:964756-1001753 GCF_000951045.1 Mandrillus leucophaeus | reverse complement strand
TCACTATCATGAGAACAGCATGGGAAATACCTGCCCCCATGATTCAGTTACCTCCCACAACATGTAGGAATTCAAGATGAGATTTGGGTGGGGACACAGCCAAACCATATCACCAGTTTAAATGTGAACACTTAGCATATTTAGAGCCTTTAATATCAACCTGAGGTACATATTTTTCAAGTATGATTTCTTAAAAGAATCACTTCTGTATCATTCATTTTGCCACTTAATGCATGGCCTAGTTCTGATTTTTGGAGCATCTGTTAACATTGAAAATCCTGTGCGGGGTCCTGCCTTCTGTTGTTATACAACTATTTTACCTAACATTTCTTCCTATTCATCATATAAGTTATCTAAGGGCAGAGATCATTTTTAATCCTTTCATGGGGCTAAATATGAAGTTGATTTTTAGTATATTAAGGTCTGCAGTCCCTTAATCAAAATCTTTAGGGGCCGTATGTATTTGGGAAATCAGATTTCTTTTAGATTTTAGAAAAGTAATAAGCTGCATCATGTACCTCGGTACTTAACACCCCCAGCAGCATCTGGGATAGCACTTTGTAATCAAATGTATTAATATTTTTGCTGTGAGACATATTCTCCAGTGAGGAGGTCTAAGGCAGGATCCTATATTTAAAGATTTCTATTGCTATAGCAAAAAATGATTATTCACACTAAAATGTGATAATGACTATAAATAGTCTGCTGTTAGTTCAGGTCAGGTATGCTTTTGTTACCAAATGAGTTATGATGTAATGTAGTTTGGATTGAGTTGGGTTTCAGAATTGTGGATAATGGATTGTGGAGCTTCACTGATTCTTAGTGTACTCTCTATTTATAGAGCTGACAATGCAATTCTTCTGTTGTATACTGCTCTGTGCCAATCTAGACTTCCCTTTTGGGGCTCTTAGCTCCAGCATCTTCTTCCCATCTATTTTTCCTGTACACTACTTTCCTCATCTCAGTCCTCTGTTTTCAAACTTGCAGTGTTGTACCATTAATTGTCCCCAATGTTCCTGTGAAAAGAAGCTACTTTTTTATACCCCTAAAGTCTCAAAATTATTGCAGAGAGGGTGTGATAGTCATGCACTTAGTATTGAGCTTGGGAAGAAGGCATTGCACTCCTTATGCCACAGTCTTCTCTACAGGGAATACTAACGGGTGACCATGTAGGGGAAGCAGGGCATTGTGATGGCATTCACCTGACAGAACTACTGATGAGGTTTCCAGGTCTTGGCCAGGAAGATGTTAGGCATTCTTGGCCTACAAAGAGGTTTCAGACTCATCCAAGACCTCCTATAATCTGACTCCAGTCTAACCTCTCAGACTGAGTCACTGTTCCTCAGATTTAGGTTTTTTTTGTGTGTGTAAACATGCCTATTGACCATCCCATGAACAACATACTGTATATGCTTTTCTGGCTTCATGCATTTTTCCCTTAGTGACATTTTTCTTGTGTATTTAATCTTACAATACCCCTTTGGTAGATTTGGTAGTATTCTGAAACTGGAATTGGATATGACTATTTAGAGGCTTATGGTTTTTGTTTTGTGTTGTGTTTTAAAATAATCATGAGTTTTCATGTGCCCTGATGCCTGGCGAAGTTGCCAAAATGAAGCCACGTTAGACATGCCACATTTGTTTAGAGACAGATATGGTAAGAACTAGGAATCTTAGAATGTTGGAGCTGGACATTACATTGTGAGTATAATGTTTTATAAATCAGGAAGCTCAAATCAGCAAAGCTCCAGAGAGGTTAAGTGTCTTGCTTTAGGCACACCGCCTGATAGTGGTGGAACCGAACTCGATTATTTTTTTTGAAAGTTTTAAAATCCCATGTTTTTTCTTTTTGGTGTTAGAGCTAATACTTTCTTTTGTTTTTTTTTTTCCTCTTCTTTTAAGCAAATTTAATACTCCTTCTGGATTTGGAAAACCTCTTCCTACCTGGTTTCAACCCATAGGAGAAAAAAATCATTCTGCTTCAAGGTGCAACATTGGTAAAAGTAGGATTTTGCAGGCCATATCTGATTAATCAAATGATTAGAATGGTCTATGATTAGAGATTAGATAGCCTCTTCTATGTTTCTTATTGCTAATAACAAACCAATTTAAATTATGCTTTTGTTGTTTCAAGCTTAGTACGTTTAAAGCGTACTAAGAACCCAGCTGCATTCTGTTCCCCTATGTGCATCTCCAACTTGAAGATAAGGTTCAGTCACGCCATGTGTGATTGATGGTGTTAAGTGCCACACTTAATTTTTTTAAAACCTCTCTGCTGTGTATTGATTGAGTAAAAGCAACACTGATTAAAGAAAATGATGAAAAAAATTCATACTAGTTTGAATTTATAAAATGAAAAATTAAGCTCTAGATGGAGCCTCTTAATTACCAGAGGAAAACAGGGAATTATTATCATTAAAACTCAAAGCTGAGGAGCCTTGGCCCTTTTGGGTATATCTAAATTTTCATGAACTAGTTTTTGTTTAGGAAAATAGTCACCAAATGGGATAAATATTTAAAGTTTTCTAAATGTTGCACCTGTCTCTTGTCACTGTGTTTCCCACCGACCTTTAATGTCCTGCCAGACTGTACCTGTTAGCATGTTAGACTACCTGTGGCAGAGTGCTAAGCCATATGTGCTCTCAGTGGTGTGTCAGAGTTTTCTCTTCTTTTCTGTCATCACATATTTTAGTTTTTGAGTGTGAAGCTAATGTAGATTGTCTTGTCCTCCTTGTTGTGAATGTCCTTGGAGAAGTCCCTTTCCATCCTGGGCCTCAAGGTCCTCTGTTTGAACTATGAAGAGATTGTAAACTGTGAAGAGTCCCTTCATTCTCTGAGATCCTATGATTTGGCTGAATATTTATTTATTTATTTTGAGATGGAGTCTTGCTCTGTCTCCCAGGCTGGAGTGCAGTGGCATGATCTCAGCTCACTGCAACCTCTGCCTCCCGGTTTCAAGTGATTCTCCTGCCTCAGCCTCCCGAGTAGCTGGAATTACAGGTGTGAGCCACCCCACCTGGCTAATTTTTGTATTTTTAGTAGAGATGAAGTTTCACCATGTTGGCCAGGCTGGTCTCAAACTCCTGACCTCAAGTGATCCACCACTTTGGCCTCCCAAAGTGCTGGGATTATAGGTGTGAGCCTCTGTGCCCGGCCTTGAGTGAATACTTTAAAAAGTATTTTTATAGTATAACTTTTATGAATAACTTTTATTTGATTTGAAAAGGAATAACAATATCCATAACCAAAAAAAGACAAAAAATTGCAGCATTCCACAAGAAAAATCTGAACTTTGGCTTGAGTTTCCAGAACTTGTAGTCAAGTATTTATGTGAGTTGTGAGAGGATAAGAGAATTTAGGGTAGATTTATACAGTGTTACCATTTATTATTTTTTGCGGTTTTATTTTTTTCTTACATTTGGTTGGTGTCACCATTTATTCTTTTGTATACTCTTTAGCCTCTGGAGAGGGCATCTCTGTGTTTATAGAAGAAAAATGTGACTCTCATGTTGTACACAGCCCTAGACTGGACATTAAGGTCTTCTAACTGTCCTAAGCTTCTTAGGAAGATACTGTCTTCGTATTTTAATTTGGAATCATACTGGCACAGGACTCGGTATGCACTGTAACTCTTACTATTCTATTTTTTCAGCTTGGATTTACATTGGGCAACGTGGTTGGAATGTATCTGGCTCAGAACTATGACGTAAGTGGCCATATCCATGACTACCTTGATTCCATGTAACTGTTTTAGAGTGACTTTTCTTTGTTTGAGGTAAGGTGTGACTTCCAGCATAAATGAGGTCCATAGGGCTGAGGCAAACTCCTGAATGTTGTAGAATGGTTTGCCATTGTTTGAAAAAGTAATACAGCTCATGAAACATCTGTCCTCTTCCGTATCACCACAAGAGGGAAAAATCCCTTCAGTTCAGCTGGGCTCATGAAGATCCTTAGCTGTGGCTTGTTAGCTCAGAGTAATATTAAGTTGGGCTCTTAAAATTCTTAGGGAAATCATGTGATAAGTGAGAGTTTAAAGATTAATTGGATAATATTTTCAGCCCCACTACCCAGTAGTAGAGATGACTTAGAATTTTGGAGATGCATCTGGGTAGGGGGACTGAAAAATATAGATCTGTATTCCATCTTCAAAATTCTAAGGGTAGCACATTTGAGGACAGAGTTTTGTGAAGTTGTATTAACCTCGCTTTATAGATGGCGATGTTGAAAACCAGGTGGTGCAGCAGCCTACGAATGGGGATTCTGGACAGGTGTTTGAAAAAGACAAGCAAGGGAAACATGATATTGATTTGTTTTGTTGTAAAGCTTTTTGTATGACAAAGGGAATTCCTTTGTCAACCTTCGTTTGAGTCATATAGTTTTCTAGGCAAAGGCTATATTATGTCACATTTATTGTTTATACGCACAACCTTTACTTGGCACCAGATCTAGTGGAAGTGGGTATACAAAAGTAGAAGTGGCTTTCAGAGAGGAGCATACTTATCTGACAACTTCTGATATCTTTCTATGCAGTTATGAGGCTAAGAAATACCACTATTGGCCAGGTTTAGTGGCTCACGCCTGTAATCCTAGCACTTTGGGAGGCCGAGGTGGGCAGATTGCTTGAGCTCAGGAGTTTGAGACCAGCCTGGGCAATGTGGCAAAAGCCCATCTTTACAAAAAATACAAAAATTAGCCAGGCGTGGTGGCATGTCCGTGGTCCCAACTACTTGCGGGACTGGGGCGGGAAGGATCGCTTGAGCTCTGGAGGTCAATCCTGCAGTGACCTATGTTTGCACCATTGCGCTCCAGCCTGAGTGACAGAGACCCTATCTCAAAAAAGAAAGCAAAAAGAACCACTGTTTAGGAGATCTCTTTCAGAGGAAGATAAAAGCTTGTAAAACCATTTATCTTTGGAGGAAAAGAAGTACAAGAATATTGATTAGGTAGATGCAAAATTATAATAATCTTTTTTCTCTTTAAAGATACCAAACCTGGCTAAAAAACTTGAAGAAATTAAAAAGGACTTGGATGCCAAGAAGAAACCCCCTAGTGCATGAGACTGCCTCCAGCACTGCCTTCGGGATACACTGATTCTACTGCTCTTGAGGGCCTCCTTTACCATCTGAACCAAAAGCTTTTGTTTTCGACTCCAGCCTCAGCACTTCTCTTCTTTGCTAGACCCTGTGTTTTTTGCTTTAGAGCAAGCAAAATGGGGCCCCAATTTGAGAACTACCCTACATTTCCAACATACTCACCTCTTCCCATATTCCCTTTCCAACTGCATGGGAGGTTCTAAGACTGGAATTATGGTGCTAGATTAGTAAACATGACTTTTAATGAGTAGCGTCTTCTTTATTGTTTGCGATTTTTACTACCTTTTGTCAAGAGAAAAACGGATGAGTTTTGTATAGCTGGTCAGATACAAATAATAGTGACTTCACAGTTTAGCAATTATAATGGGTACTTTTTAAACATTTGGTACTAAATTATGTTGCTACAGAGTAATTAAAATTAATATCTAGAGCTAGTTTTGGTGAATTATTCATTTATTTTGTACTGCTGTTAGGCAGCTCTGTAGTTGCTAATTTAACCAATGAGTCAATTTGCTGTTCATTAACTAAGAAATGATTCTGAGAATCCTGTCAGGAATTGGGGAATGAAAAAATATGCAAAATAATGGTCTTTGTCTCAGTAGAGTTCGTAGTCTATTTAGTGTGCATGTTTTTCCTTAATGATGTATTTGATCTGACTTTTCCTTCTCAGAAGAATCATACTTGGGATTACAGGTACATTTGATGTTATGTGATGGATAAGTGAAAAGTTTTTAAAGGAGATTTTATACCTTTTCACATTAAAAAAGGTATTTGTACTATTACTTTGTAGTGATTCTCTTAAGAAAAAATGTAGCCCAAATGTATAGTAAAATCAGCAGCTCAAGAAGAATTTCTGCTTCTCTTTGTAGTTGATGCTTTGTTTTTTCCTGCAGTCAGAAATTCCCTGTATTTGTCAAATGTATAATCAGCTTGTATTGTTTTTAAATTTAAAAAAAATTGAATAATTAACTTTTCCCATAGGACAAGATACAAAAGTAATTTCACGTAAAGGGCCTTTCCCACCCCTGTTCTCTGGCTCCTGGCTCCTCTTTGACAAGTTACTGTTACCACTTTGCCTTATACTTTTGAGAAAGAGTCTGTGCCTAAACAAACATGTGTAACACAAATAGTAACTATACACAGAGGTCTGACCCTCGCTTCTTTTTTTTTAATGGAGATCATTCTATATCAGCAAGTAAGTAGCAAGGAACCTCATTCTTTTTTTGACTGCCTAATATTTTTTTGAATAGATACAACATAATTGATTTAATCTGCTACTGGTGAATGCTTAGGTTGTTCTTTTGCTGTTACAATGATAACCTCATTCCTAATGTTATTAAACATATCGATTCAGGATAGAGCTATAAGATAAAGTCCTAAAAGTATAGTTTAGACTAAATATAAATACCCATTTCATTAGCTGTTTTGTTTCAGAGGGCTTGTTGAGCAGCTTCACTAATAATGCCATTTTTGAAGACATGGCAGGTTCAGAATCAATACATTGGCAGAATTGTGCAGAGCATCTTTTTTCAGACAGTAATGACACTGATTCTGTATGTGATAAAGTGATTCTGCTTCTCTTTGACGAGTTGCATCTCTCCTACATGGAAGTAAGTTTTATTCCTGTCAAGGTTGTCTTTGTGTGTGAGACAGATTAGGATTAAATTATGGTTTGACTTTTCTTAGCAGCGTGATCATGGGCAAGTGGCTTATTCTTTTTTTTTTTTTTTTAAGTTTTTTTTTTCAAGACAGAATCTCACTCTGCTGCCCAGGCTGGAGTGCAGTGGCAGTCTCAGCTCACTGCATCCCCTTCTTCCTGGGTTCAAGTGATTCTCGGGCTGCAGCCTCCCAAGTAGCTGGGATTACAGGTGCCTGCCACCACACCTGGCTAATTTTTGTGTTTTTAGTAACGACGAGGTTTCACCATGTTGGCCAAACTGGTCTCGAACTCCTGGCCTCAAGTGATCTGCCCACTTCAGCCTCCCAAAGTGCTGGGATTACATGCATGAGCCGCTGCGCCCAGCTTTTTTAAACTTTTAGGTTCATTTAATAGGTAAATTGTGTGTCAGAGGGGTTTGTAGCTTATTCTTTCAGAAACTCTTGCATTATCTGTAGATGTGGACGTAAATATCCACCTCGTGGGGTTTTCATAAAAAAATTATTGAGATAATGTATGTAATGTTGCACAGTGCTTTGCAGACTATCTAATAAATAGTAGCTATTAGTACAAACTTGTTGCTTTTTGGCTAGTTCTGCAGTCACTTTTGGAATCAGCTTCTGAACCACACAAAAAATTTGTCATTATTCTGTAGTCACTGTTTTTGATACTGATGAAAATTTACAGTATCCACCTGGATCATACCATCTGGCTCACAAGATTTGATCTTGAATTGTTAGCACAATGAACTAGAGCCCCAAAGGATGAAGGTTTACCTTGTGGGTATTAAAAATGCTAGAAGCTTAGAAAGCTGTTTCCAAAGAGAGATTCCTTGTTACCAACCATGATAGCATTGCTATGGTGTATGTGGTCTCCCAGAGTGGCTGCTTTGGGATGGGAGGTCACTTAGCTATTAGAAGTTAGGTCTCTTTGTATTATACCTTATAAATAAGGCTCATTTGGACTTAGGGCTTCCCTTAGGGGTGACACTTAACCTTGCCAAGGAGATCATTTCTACCAGTGGGATCCATCCAGCAGATCAGTTCTTAAGTTCAGCTTCATCATGTGTACTGCTCACAGTGCAGGCTGACTTCGCATTCACCATTCAGATGCCCTCTCCTAGTTTTATGTTCTTGGCAGCAATGAAAAGGACCTCAGAGTTCTCAGGCAGGATGATCTTCACTGAGGAACCCAGTGAAGTTGGAGGAACCCAGAACCATCATGGTTTTAGGGTGTAGTTGAAAATCCTTGCTGTGAATGGGGTTTGTGACACTGAAAATTACCCCTTCCCTGGGAATTTTGTGGGAACGCTTGCCACACAAATCAATGGAGCGGTGGGAAGAAGCACCACAAGATATGCCTTTTTTTTTTTTTCCTTTAAAAAATGTTTGAAAACTCTTACTAATATGGGTAGGAAAACTTCTGCCACATCTGATCATAAAATGAGAGTTGCTCAAAATACTAGTGCAGATCACTCTGACATGTGAAATACGAGACTTCAGGATTGGTGCTGGAAACTTAATAAATACAGTGAACTTGAAAAGCTTATCCCTAAACTGTAATCCTCCCAAACAAAACAAAAACAAAGCAAGAAAAAAAAAATCTTATTTAAAATTGTCAAAAGAGGCTGAATTTTTTGAAGTTACCAAAATTATATCTTTAGACCTTTCTTCTGAT
This sequence comes from Mandrillus leucophaeus, assembly GCF_000951045.1. NCBI lineage: Eukaryota > Metazoa > Chordata > Mammalia > Primates > Cercopithecidae > Mandrillus > Mandrillus leucophaeus. The sequence continues at coordinate 993,326 of NW_012106686.1, read as the reverse complement.
TTGGTATTTTATGTATTTAAGCAGTTACCTGATTCTGATTTAAAGGAGCAATTTTATTTCTTCTTTTCTAACTCATTTACCCAATGAGTTTGTGTGACTATAGAGAAAAGTAGGCTGTGTGGTTTTTCTAGTTGTCTATACACGTTGCCTCATAGAGCATATGTACACATGTGTAATGTTTTCATTTCCACTAAGCCGTTCACTCCCTAGATACTATGCCGGTGTTTGTTTTTCTGCTGAGGTCTCCCACATTTTTAATGCCTTTCTGAGTTACTCCTCCTGAAGGAACGTTATATACTGTACTGGAAGCAAATGAGGCTTTTCTTAAACTTCCAGTCTTGGGTTTTGCATGTAGCATTTCAATTCCTTACAGATGAATGAGTTCTTTTTTTCCCTATTGACTATTAGGGCTTTGCCTTATGGAAAGGAATAGGGTGGTGAAGGGAAAATATTTTGAGATCTTGCCTGGTCTTAATAGGGAGTTTGTGACACTTAGATTTTCAAGTGTTCAGTTTATACCTTTCCCAAATCTGGTTGCAGTGTATTTAGTCAAGCATTGAAGACCTAACATATGGCATGTTTTGCAAGGCACAGGAAAGAAAAATGAACTGAGAACAGCGAGACCTTCTGGAAATTCCCAGAGTGGGACGCTGCAAACCCTGGGTCCTGGGCCTGCCTGAATCACAGCCTCAGTGGGAGGATCTTATGAAAGGTACAGTGCTGTTGCATCATCTTACACAATTGTACAGGACTGGGACCAAAAAAGGTGCCACGTAAATAGTGCATGCAGTTGTGTTCAGTGTTCGTTCAGTGAGGACAGCCCCACTGAGCTACCTGTGTACTCAGGTGGTCTCGGTTCCCTTTGTGTTCTCATGGTTTTGAGTTTCTTGCTGTCCTGAGAGTGATTCTAGTGTTTAGAGACTTTTTCAAATACCGCGGACCCCAAATGTGAAGCCAACTACCTCATTTATTGTATAGCTGAACAAACAGATTTGTTCTGATGTTGGAAGGAAAACTAGCTGCTTTTTATTTATTAAAAGATGGTACATGAGTGTTTGTGATATGTAAATATTAATGTGAAAGACTGTGTACCATGTACTTTATGTCTGACTTAATGGAACTTCAAAGGCAACTTTAAGCAAATTTGATAAAGAATTGACTTAACAATAAGATGCAACTATACTTAGTGACTTTGGCTCACAGTTTCATCATCCACAAAATATTAGAAGGTAAAATTAAATTATATTTGCAAGAGACACAAGACTATTAAGGAGGGCTAGAAGTTATCCAACAGTGGAGTGATTTAGATGACAAGGAGTTATTAATCATATCTGCCATTTCCTGTCACTGGAATGGGCAACCTTGCTTGGCTTGAATCTCCAGTTCTGGGAAAGAACAGAGAGCAGTTAGTAGACCAGACTGAAATAAACGCTCTTTCTAAATTGGCTAGTTGAATGCATTCATTACTCGGAGCACCTGGCAGCAGTTGCTGGCACAGCTTTCCCTTCAGGAGTGAGTCAGGTTCTCACATAGTTGAATACTGGCCAGTAATTCTAAGTCCACTTAATTCTAAATCAACTTTTCTTTCTCTTTTTACTTATACTCCCAGAATCTTACTGATTATCTACACCTTTGACCTACTGTCTGACTTAAGGGCAAAGGATCTGCATTCTGTGATGGGTCATAAATGTGATGTTTGGCTCTTCTGATAATAAGATTAACACCCTGACTCTTTTGAAAATTTAAAGCAAATGACTTTAGAGATGTTGGCTGGATCAAATCAGCTGTAGCTTACCTAACATTGGTATTTCATTTGGGCTTGTGAGGTCTTAACTATTACATTGGACAAATAATTTTGGTCTAACTCACAGGGCAGAAGCACTAATGTTCCTGTTAACCCTGGTCAGTCACATTCTGTGGTTGGAGCAGATGTGTGAGGTTGTTTCTTTTGCTCCAAAATAAACTTTACAACTCACGGATGCTTGATCAATTAAGGGAGTGATTTTATAGATAAATTATTATGGGAAAACTGCACGTGCTATCAATAGTAACTTAAAATCACTTAAAACAGTGCAGTAATTGTAGGGGACTCCCTTTCCCCTAAGACATATTTAGCAAGCAACTGATGGTAGAAATAAAAAAATCTGTAATGCCAACAAACTAGAGGGATTGAGAGCTATAGCCAGTCATGTAGCAAGGATATCTATCATGGAGAAAATGGCATGATCTTTAGGAGGAGAAAGAAGCCTTGATTTCCAGACAGCTTTTTTCTCATGGGACACGTTTATTGAGCACTTACAGCTTACTACATTGTAGAAGTTGCTGGGGGATTTCAAGAGGCATAGACAGCTCTTCTCCCTCAAGGGGCTCATGTAGGGATGTGTAGGAAGTGACAGATGTGTTTGGACCATTGGCTACTACTTAGTACTTTGTTTTCTCAGGAACAAACTACTTATTATATCCAGAAGCAAGCCAGTGTAATATAATAATAGTGCTGTGGTCTTAATTATAGTTTTGGTGTCCCTTATAAGACTGGTAGGAAAGTTTTCCCTCCCTCCCAAAACTTAACCAAGGCAATAGATTTGTGGTTAGTGACAGGTGGAGAGAGAGATGTTAATCTCAATGTATCTTCTTTCTTGACTTCTCTTTCCTTTTTTTTTTTTTTTGAGACGGAGCCTCGCTCTGTCGCCCAGGCTGGAGTGCAATGGTGCGATCTCAGCTCACTGCAGCCTCTGCCTCCACCGCACCCGGCCGACTTCCCTTTCCTTTGACTAGTAGAACAACACCAGCCTTTTTCTGAAAGGGAACACTATATCTTTATGGGAATTTGGTGCCAAGGTAAAGGGGAGCCATTGAAGAGAGATGCTTAACAGGGAATCAAAGTAGTGATGAAAGAGTACTGATTGCCATGAAGAAGACCTACTAAGAACGCCTTCTTGTGGAGGGAACTTAGGATAGAAGCACTTAAGAGAAAGGAGCTGATGGCCGGGCATGGTGGCTCATGCCTGTAATCCTAACACTTTGGGAGGCTGAGTCAGGTGGATCACCTGAGGTCAGGAGTTGGAGACCAGCCTGGCCAACATGGTGAAACCCCATCTCTACTAAAAATACAAAAAACTAGCTGGGCATGGTAGCACGTGCCTGTAATCCCAGCTACTCAGGAGGCTGAGACAGGAGAATCGCTTGAACCTGGGAGGTGGAGGTTGCAGTGAGCTGAGATCGTGTCACTGCACTCCAGCTTGGGCAACAGAACAAGACTCCATCTCAAAAAAAAAAAAAAAAAAAAAGAGCAAGAGAAAGGAGCTGACAATTAGGTTTCAAGTTCTGGGTGAGGTTTCCCCCAAAAAAGATGTCACTGGTTTCACTCTGCCTCGGTAGGATGGCTTGGGTATCTTCCACTCCTAAGAAGGTATTAAAAATAACATAAAACCTAGTGAGTTTGCACGGCTTAGCCTCTGAAGGCAAGTAAGACAGGCCTTCTTTTCCTGTCTTCAGAATGAATGGATTACAAACACTAGATACAATTTTAGGTTTTCTTTGTCTTCTTTTTTTAACTTAATTTTTATTTTCTTTTTCTGTGAGCCTATGGTTGTATTGAAACTTTAGGTTTTCTTGAGCTGTGGTGCTGAGGGCGAGAAGAAGACACTAACAGCTAAGCATGTGTTTGTGGTTGTTGGAGGATTCCTGCAGTTCGCTTGAGGTGGTGGAATCTTCTGTTGGAGGGATGCCCTCCGGCGTGGGTCTGGGGTTGTGTGCTCCTAGTGGTCCTAGTGGTTTTCTTTGCCTGTGGTCCAGATTCTGCTGGGTACTGGCAGCTCCTGTGGTTGGGCCAGTTTGTGTACTTGCATTAGGCTTGATCAGTGATGTTGCTGACCCTCGCCCATACTGGGTAAGTGTCCAGGTGGAAGAGGCTAACTCCCCAGGTGTTGATGGCTACCATTACTATCACCAATCCAATAACGTTGACTCCCAGGCCAGCTTTCACCTACAGGACACAAACCAGCACACCCTAGTCACTCTGACCAGCAGCAGCACAGATCCCCAAGTCCCCCTTCTGCTCCCGCAGCCTATGCCTTGTGGCCCAGATTAGTTCCCAGTGCTGTCTGGGGTGCTCTAGCATTGCCTTGTAGGGTGCACAGGACTGTGGTAGGGCGGGAAGGGGACAATTAGAGTCATGTCCACTTCATGCTCACAGCACTCTCACTAGGTTTCAAGTGGAAGCCTAGAAAGTGTGTTAGTTACTTGGAACACCCACTCTACGGAACGTGAAGAGGTATTTCTGCAGCTCACTCTTAGGGAAATGTGCTGAACAAAACTAGCCAGATCTCTGTAAAGCAGGAACTTCTCAGCCCCTATGTGCCAATACAGGGAACTTGTAGGAGGGGCTATATTACATGAAGCCTTTGCTACTGTTACCTTTTTTTAAGGAACAGCTTGTGGAAACAGTGTACCTTGAGTTCACCTGGGGAAACAGTTCAGCTGCCTCTGCTCAGCTCTTCCTCAGGAAGGAGACACAGGTGTGCTAGCTGGAGTGGGGCCTTTGCGTCTTTCCTCTGAGGGAATTACACCTCAGTGACTGACCCTTTTCACTTCTGCCTTGACATTGACACTCACAGGTGAAGTGGGGGAGGTGAGGGATGATGGGCTGGCAGAGCCAGATGGAAAAATGTGTCCTGTAAGGATAGCTGGCACCCTCCCAATAAGTAACCAGGCATACAGCGTGTAGCCAAAACAAGTCACTAGCTGGCATTAAGTTGGGAAAATTGCAAGGGGAAAATGGATACTGGGAAATTGTTTCAAGCAAATGGCTAAGCATGTCCTCTCTCTCCTGCTGTCTGGTGAGGGTCCCCTGGGCATTTTGGCATGGTGGACAGTCCATGTTTCCCCACAGGTGAAAGGGCAGGTTCTAGCAGGGCTAAATTAAGGAGTGTTAGAGTTGAAAGGGACCCCATGGAGCATCCAGCTGGAGCCTCATCATTTAGCAGATGAGGAAACTGAAGTCAAGGTCGTGCCCAAGCTGGGAATAGAACCCAAGACTGGCTCACTTCTTGTCACCTGGTACCTTTGAAAATTACTGCCTCTGATCATTTGATTCCCGTGTAGAAAGCCAGAGGTCAGTGGTGGGGACACACAGCAGAAGACGCGGGAGATAGGAGAGCTGGGGTAGAGCTCAGTGTGAGCAGACTGAGGGTTACTCAGTAAGATGGGAGGGGAGAGGGATGACTGGGACACCCCATTCCAGGAAGTATCACGGATGACTTAGATGAGCAGTTTGAATAGTCAAAAGGACCTGAATAGGCTGGGTGCAGTGGCTCACACCTGTAATCCCAGCACTTTGGGAGGCCAAGGCAGGCGGATCACTTGAAGCCAGGAGTTCAAGACCACCTGACCAACATGGTGAAACCCCATCTCTACTAAAAATACAAAACTTAGCTGGGCGTGGTGGCGCACACCTGTAGTCCAAGTTACTCTGGAGGCTGAGGCATGAGAATCACTTGAACCCAGGAGGCAGAGGTTGCAGTGAGCTGACATTGCGCCACTGCACTCCAGCCTGGGTGACAGAGTGAGATTCTGTCTCAAAAAAAAAAAAAAAAGGACCTGAATATCTGCCACCAGCCTGAAACTTCTTTCTTTCCTCTATTGCTTTACAGGGCTGCGAGAACAAGTTTGGCTCCCATGAAAAAAAAATTGTAAGACCATCAGTAATTTGTATCAGTGTTTTCCATCCTCTCCTCTACCCCCTCAGCCCTGGATATTAAGTATAGCAGCATAGTATACATAGTATAGTGTATAGGTAGAGGAGCAGAAGGTAGATAGACCCAACACTAAAGTCAGCAGCAAAATATCTCAAAGCCATCGTTTGTGAGCCCAGCTGAAAATGAAAATGAAAATGAATGGTGGATGCTTCATTTTCCATTGTTGCTTCAGGGGTTTCTTGCCTGGGGGGTGAGTTGAGCAGAAGAATCCTGTTTTCTCAAAATACCTTTCACCCTATGTTCATACACTTTCTCATTCTCATCTTTCTGTGAATAAACCAGTAGCTTTCTCAATGAATGTCTCCACTGGCCTAATGAAGAAACGAAGGCAAAACTTTGCGCAGGCTCATGCCTTCTGGAACTGGGCAACAGCCTGTGTGTTCCAGCTTTCTCTACCTAGGTACCCACTTCTTTCCAGGGAAGGGCTGGGGAGAACACATTCTTGCTATCCTTGGTGCTTACAGACCAACCAAAAACCTTTTTATAAGTGCTGTTCTTGCTACCACACTGGGTTAGTGTTGACAGGCCAGGGACACTGCTACAAAATAAGCTTTGAAAGAAGGCTGCAGAGCTGGTCATCCCTGTCCTCATGGCAGCTGGGCCTGGCAGGGAGAGGCACCCCAACTCACCATATCTTTGATCTGGCAGTGCCCATAGCTGAAGACGATGGCATTAGGGGGATTGCCCACAGGCAGCATCACTGCAAAGGAGATGCACATGGTGACTGGGATCAGGGTGTAGAGGGGGTTAATGTGCAGCGTTTCAGACTAGAAGAGAGAATTCACAGAAACATTTCACGAGATTAGGCTTGCATTTCCTGTGCTTAACGTAAGGAGCATGCTTTAATGATGACTTGGTGCTGGCTAACCTTAGCAGGACACTATGTGGAGGGGTAGTTAGGTCCCTGCCCTCGGGGGCATGCAGTGCCCTTGGCAACCTGAATAGGCTGATGCTGCTCATTTGCTCCACATGGAAATGTGGCTTTGAGTTACTCCCTAGAAGGGATGTTTGATTTTTTTGGTGTTATTCTAAGGAAGTGGTTCCTAAACTTTATTCTTTAGCTAAGATTTCCTTTCTTTAAACCCAAATCTCATGAATAAGTTGCTTTGATTGAAGTGGGGATCCCTCAGTCTTAGGGTACAGAACTAAGGTGGTTTTTTTTTCCTAGGGAAGATAATTGTTTTATATGGGATTTGAATCCATGGTCCTGCTCTCAATGTTGCCAAGTTTTAACTGCACTCTCTTGCTCACACAAGCAAGATGACGGAAGGGAGAAGTTGGGGTCATCTGAGCAATGAGCAGAGAGTGTGGGGCTGGGGTTAGAAAGAGCAGTAGGAGACTATGTTGCTGGGGTGGGGAGGGGCCTTCATCTCCTGGATTCTGCCTCCCAGAATGGGACAGATGAAGCATTGGGTCGGATGCATCACCTTTCAGGCTGCTTGGCCAGGCTAAGAACTGGCCATTGCTCCCCTCCCCTATTCCATTCACAACAAATTGGTCTGAGGCTGTGGAGCAAAGCTGACCTTGCTCCCAATCCTCAGAACTTCCCGGAGGACAGTGAATCTCAGTGGAGGCTGTGATGATTGTCTGAGTTGTGATCTCAGTCTTTGCAGCTGTGTGTGTTTTACCTCCATTTTCTGTGGCTACCTCTTTGGCCCTACTCAGGTTTTATCTCAGGAGAGAAAGGTTGATGATGATTGCGGGGAATTGAAATGGTAGGGTTTGAAGATTATTTTGTATGTTCTTTGGTTTCTACTCAGGGCTGCCCCTAAACTAATCCTACTCTTTTGGACAAGGATTTCTAGAACTCTTGCTGTGATTTATTAGTGAATCCTTTTATTTGCTAGTTGCTATTTGAAAAACTTCATTTTTCAAAATAGGAGTTGAACACCAATCAGTGAAGGCTGTGGGCAGTAACCAGAGGAGAGGCTACAGCCACAGAAGCTGCCCTGAGCTAGGCCTGCCACTCCAGGCCCCTGGGACAGCCTGTTTGGACATCTGGGAGCCCCGCGCTACTCACCAGGCTGCACAGGATGGGCAGGAAGATGGTGATGGTTGCTGGGTTGCTCACAAACTCAGTGACAATGGACACAAGGATGCATGCCAGCAGGGTGACAGCCCATGGCGGGAGGCTGCTCAGGGACAACATCTGGTTCCCTATCCATGTAGAGAGGCCAGAGCTCTGTAGGAAGAGGTGTTACAGTAAGAAGAAAGGAGGAGAAACACATCCCAGCTAGAGTTCTTAGAATTCAGAAGGTCAGGGATGTTGGAAGGCTGGACCACCAGGGATCCTCTGATCTTTAGTCTGAATGGAGCCAGAGGGGTTCATGATTTTTATGATTCGATCATTTTTGTAGCTCAGAAAATTGGTTTTTATGATTGTACAACATTTGGTCTTTCGGTTTCATCATGGAGCATGGAGAGCCACCCACCCTAATTGCCATGATCCTTCTTAGGACTTTGCCATGACAACTTGTCAGAGGTTGGAGATCTTTGCTCCTCAACTTCAATCCCATTACCCTTTCTCTAGCCTCTGACATCCTTACCCTGTGCATTGATTCGACAATGCCCTTCACAGAGGGCCAAGTATAGCCCTTTATTCAGCTTTTGAAATCAGTTTATTGTTACCTAAAAACGGGAAAAATGTATCAACATCTGTAGATAGTAGCCTTTCCTGTCTTTTTAGGGAGACGAACAGGCAGAGCTGAGCACTGGAGGTTTTACAGGAGTAATAAAGTAGAGAGGGATAAAAGTATATTTCCATTTAGTGGAGAAGGTGCCTCCTAAGTGCCATGGAGGCTGGTCATTCAGCCCCAACCTGTTTTAGGTTTAAATTCCATCGTGGCTGACATTAGTTCTACTATCAGGATTTTTTTTTTTTAATTAAGATGAGGGTCTTGCTCTATTGCCCAGGGTCCAGGATGAGTGCAGCGGCATGATCACAGCTCACTGCAGTCTCAACCTCCCGGGTTCAAGCAATCCTCCCACCTCAGCCTTCCAAGTAACTGGGACCACAGGCACATGCCATCATGCCCTGATCTTTTTATTTGTAGAGGCAGAGTCTTTCCACGTTGCCCAGGCCTGTCTCAAACTCCTGAGCTCAAGCAATTCTCCCACATTGGTCTCCCAAAGTGCTGGGATTATAGACGTGAGCCACCTCACCTGGCCTGCCAGTGCTTTTTGAAGACACAGATACGAAGGCATATTGACCATCCTGAATTTATTCCACTAGCAACAGTTACACACATCCACTTAAATAAATGAACATTCTGCCTGGGTGAGGTAGCTCACACCTATAATCCCAGCATTTTGGGAGGCTGAGGAAGGTGGATGACTTGAGGTCAGGAGTTTGAGACCAGCCTGGCAAACATGGTGAAACACTGTCTCTACTAAAAATACAAAAATTAGCCAAGCGTGGTGGCACGTGCCTGTAATCCCAGCTGCTCAGGAGGCTTGCTTGAACCCAGGAGGCAGAAGTTGCAGTGAGCCGAGATTGTGCCATTGCACTCCAGCCTGGGTGACAGAGTGAGATTCTGTCTCAAAAAAATAAAAATAAAAATAAAAATAAATAAATATTCCCACTTGTAATGATTCATTTGGTTGTAAGATGTTCACCTGCAAATAGGGAGGGCTATTTCCGTCTCCTACAAAATGACAGGTATCACTGAGTATTGTATTAAAAATTCCAGGTTGCCATATGCATCCTGCCTCCCTTCCTCTGTCTCTTCTATGTTGACAGGCTCTGCCTTTTCCCATGGTGCCGTAGAAACTGCAAGTATAATGACGATATGGAGAGCAGGGGCAGAAAGCAAGGTGAGACATTTATGATTCCTCAGGCTCTTAAGTCCTGCTACACATGTTTTACTCTTAAAGACCTCCTTCCCTACGCTGTCAGCATGTTACTTTTTCTCCTCTCTTCCAAATTCATCAAAAGCTCATTTCATCTCTATAGTACCCTGGCTACCTCCTGGCGAGCTCATAGACAACTGACAACCAAAGGCCTTCAGAATTCTCTCTGTTGTAGCCACTTCACCTTGTAGAACTTTTCTTCCTTTTCTTCCTCTCAACTGACTGAGAGCTTACAAACCCAGTCTGTGCAGACTGCATCAATTAATGCTTGTTTCAGAGCCCCAGGGCCTCCAGGAACTCTTTAATTGTTCCCTCTGGTAACACATTAAACCTCACTCATTGGACAGAGGCAGGGGAGGAAGAGCAGTTAGTTGAGTGGAAATGGTACATTATATAAAGAAATAGAGTTTTACTTAACATGTTATCCAAATAGTACTGGTAGGTAAAGTGAAATAATTTTTTTTTTCTTTTTGAGACAGAGTTGCGTGCTGTCGCCCAAGCTGGAGTGCAGTGGCAGCATCTCAGCTCACTGCAACCTCCGCCTCCCAGGTTCAAACGATTCTCGTGCCTCAGCCTCTCAGGCAGCTGGGATTACAGGCGTGCACCACCATCCCTGGCTAAATTTTTTTTTTTTTTTGAGAGGAAGTCTCACTCTGTCGTCCAGGCGGGAGTGCAGTGGTGCGATCCCAGCTCACCGTAACCTCTGCCTCCCGGGTTCAAACGATTCTCCTGCCTCAGCCTCCCAAGTAGCTGGGGTTACAAGTGTCCGCCACCATGCCCGGCTAATTTTTGTATTTTTAGTAGAGACAGCATTTCACCATGTTGGCCAGGCTGGCCTCAAACTCCTGGCCTCAAGTGATCCTCCTGCCTCAGCCTCTTTTAAGTGCTGGGATTACAGGCGTGAGCCACAATGCCCGGCCTAGTGAAGTGAAATCATTTAGTGGCAATCATTTCTCCAGCAGAACGATTTTATACTATAATTTGAAATAAATTAGACTTCAAAGTTAGAAAAAAACACAATCAAAGGAAGTCTCAATTTTTTAAACTCTTGTTATGAAAACATTTTACAGTGGATTTTCTTCACTAATGTCAAAACTGAAATTATTTCAAACTCAGTAGGAATGACATATGCTACCCAAATTATTACTAAAATTAGTAGAGGCATAGGCTTTACAGAAATAACTGTACTATCTCTAATATGTGCACAATTTTTTTTTTTTTTTTTGGTGGCAGGGGATAGGGTCTTCCTCTCTCTCCCAGGCTGGAGTCCAGTGGTGGGATCTTGGGTCACTGCAGCTTTGGACTCCTGGGCTCAAGTGATCCTCTCACCTCAACCTCCTGAGTAGCTGGAACTACAGGTGCACACCACCACACTGGGCTAATTTTTGTTTTTGTAGAGATAGGATCTTACTATGTTGCCCAGGCTAGTCTCAAACTCCTGGACTCAAGCAATCCTCCTGCCATGACCTCCCAAAGTGCTGGGATTATAGACGTGAGGCACAGTGCCCAGCCCAATTTTGGTTAAAAAAAAGTAAAACATTGCCAGGCCAATCTTGTCAAAGGCCAAAACTAACAACTGAAATTAAATAAAGATAAATATAAATATTCCGAACTTAGAATGAGAAATATTGATAGCATATATATAGGATGGGTTGAAAGTCTAGTAATGATGAACAGTTAAAAGAATGAAGCGTTCTAATTGACTGCAGTTGTAATATAATTGTTGACATGAGTACCAAGGATGCTTTATAAAAGCTTCCATAAAAATGCAGGGTGCTGCTTGAATCAGAGCTGAGAAATGGGGCTTGGGTAATGTAACTACTCTGCTTGGCAGTAGACTGGCCACCCCGTGGACCATGTTTGAATAAGGCCAAGTGTGGTGAGTCCTGAGGAGAGAGACCCAGATGGTATGGGTCACTACTTCTTGATTTTTTCATGTTAATAATTATTAGCTAGGGGAGGGTTCCAGAGAACAGAGCTAGAGCCAACAGTGGACAGACAACATGCAGAAGACCTGAGCTGAAAATAAGGAACAACTATTCTTTGTTCCCTGCACAGGGAGTACCTTGTCACTGGAAGTGTCCAAGCCAGAGGTGCCATGGAGGGAAATCTCACCATGGGCAGGAGATAGGACTCATGCTTTCTAAGGTTCTCCTTAGTGTAATATTCTGTGACCTTCTTATTAATAATGCAGATAGTATTTTAGGCCATCAAAAGTGAACCAAGCCGGGCGCAGTGGCTCGTGCCTGTAATCCCAGTACTTTGGGAGGCCAAGGTGGGCGGATCACTTGAGGCCAGGAGTTGGAGACCAGCCTCACCAACATGGTGAAACTCCGTCTCTACTAAAGTACAAAAATTAAGCTGGGTGTGGTGGTGTGTGCTTGTGATCCCAGCTACTCGGGAGGCTGAGGCATGAGAATTGCTTGAACCTGGGAGGCAGGGGTTGCAGTGAGCCGAGATGGCGCCATTGCACTCCAGCCTAGGTGACAGAGCAAGACTCTGTCTCAAAAAAAAAAAAGAAATGGGAACCAAGTTTAGCATGGGATAATGCACGTAGACAAGCTGGAGGGAGAAATAGTCTGAACCTTAACCTAATTCATTCTTAGGACTCTTTTCTATTTTAGGGAAGGCTAACACTTTAGGAAATTCAACCATCCCCTCACATCCCCACCCCACTTAAAAGATCTCATCCAAACTCCTCCCAATTAGAAAATCAAGAAGCATTTACATCAGCTTTAGCCTAGATTTTCCAAAGGGGCTCAGTCTATGTATTGTGGACAGATAGTTCACCATGTGTCACTTGAAATATCTCTGGTCCCTTACAGAGTTCTCCTATTACCACTCCTATTACCTATGTCCATCTCCTGTTACCATCTCCTATTGCCACTGTCAAATCCCAGAAGGAGATGGCTACAAACTCCAATAAACCTTTTGCTTATAGCAGCATGGGCCCCATAGATGAAGTATCGATGCCCATGTATCATGATTGTGTGGCACAGCCGATCTGTTCCTCTGTTTCCAGTAGTGCTAACTGAGAAGCTTAGGGCAGGAGGGGACATCCATGCTGCTCTATTGCTTCCCTTCCCAGGGACTCGGTGAACATCTACTTCTCAGGTCCATTGAGTCTTTCCTCCCATGCCCATAATGATTCATTAGGTAAAGATACTGGAAAAGTATTTCACCCATAAGAACAGAAATCAAGCCAGGCACAGTAGCTCACGCCTGTAATCCCAGCACTTTGGGAGGCTGAGGCAGGTAGATCACTTGAGGTCAGGAATTCGAGACCGGCCTGGCCAACATGGTGAAACCCTGTCTCTACTAAAAATACAAAAATTAGCCGGCATCATGGCGCACACCTGTAGTCCTAGCTACTTGGGAGGCTGAGGCAGGAGAATCACTTGAACCCAGAAGGCAGAGGTTGCAGTGAGCTGAGATCATGCCACTGCGCTCCAGCCTGGGCGACAGAGCAAGACTGTCTCAAAAAAAAAAAAAAAAAAAAAAAAAAAGATCAGAATTCAAGAATTACCTTGCTACCAGAAGCCAGAGCATAGCCTCCCCCCACCAGAATGACAATCTCCCAGGGCATGGTCTTCTGGAAGTCCTTCCAAGTGATGATGGGTTCGGTCCCCAGTGAGTGCTCCCGGTTCTCTCCTGGATTAGAAAGAGATGTAAAGCCAGATAAACCCTGATAGGTGTGATTTGTGGAGACAGGAACCTAATTGGTGAAGTGGATGATTTGGGATACTGCTATTTCGAGGGGTGGGAATCTGAAGGACCTTGGTAAATCTCTTTGGGAGTATTAGTCTGATTTGGGGATTCTTCAACTAGAGCCACCCCCAGTTTCTTCCCTTGATCCTTCTCTCACCATCATTCTTTTTCCCAAAGCAGGGCTTCTTCGCTGGAATAAGGAAGAGGAGGAAGCCAAGGAAGACAGAGACTGTGGCATCAGTGCGGTAGCCTTTCCTAGTAAAGAGACAAGCATCGCTGAGGAGAAGGGTCAGGAATTTTCAGGAGTAACATGATGTCTCGGGGCAGTCTGTGCAAACACAGTGCCTCTTTTTAGGACTTAGTCTAGAGGTGAAATTAACCTTAGTTCTTGCCAGTTGCTGCCATGCTATCCACAGTGGATTTAATGGGCAATGGTGAATGTCTGGAGGCAGAGTCTGGCTAGAGTAGATGTCTTGGTGTGAATTTGTGAGCCTGTTAATTGGGGCAAGTCCTAGAAGGAGTGATCAGGAGTGAAGATGGTTAGATAAAGGAGAATAGAAGAGGATGAGACCTCTTTCCTATGAAGGCCACACCTCCATGTGCCTCCCTTCTCAAGTGAGAAGTTGGTCTCTTTTCTTTACAGTCGGTACTTTATAGATGTTTTCTCCTTTAACTCTCATAACCACCTATGAGGTAACCAAGTTTCCAAGAGCTTATGTAATGAGACTACTTGCAGCACTGGATCCCAGCCCCAGACCGGGACTCCAAAGGGTGTTTTTCCTTCCTGATTTCACACTGCAGCCTCCCTAAAAAGAGTGGATTCCCCAGGGAATGAAATCTTCCTGGCTTCATATCTTCCCCTGAGAGTCTATGCAGGATGCCAGTAGTTCTTGCCTGAAGAATTGGGGTGAGGGAGTTGTTCTTAAGGAGGAAATTATATCACTTACTTTTCAAAGAAAGAATCCCAGCCAGGGACAAAGCCAGGCTCCCGGGTAAACCACAGTACGGTCATCAGGATGAAGAAAAATCCAGTCACCATTTCAGGGTAGCTATAAAATAAAACAGAAAGACCCACTCAGGAACTGAGTAATTTCTCCTAGCTTTTTCACTTTGCTTCTGGAAGCTTCTGTATTTAGAGTTTCAATACCCTAGACATAAAACACACTCACTGCCTAACCACAATGAATGGCTGACAGTGAGATGAGGAGAAGACTGAGTGGCCCCCAGAAAACATGACATTAACCATGTTCCCTGGAGAAACTTCTGTGGAAAGGGCAAGAGAACACAGCACTGTACATTTATAAAATAATTTCAAATACAGCCTACAAGGAGAGTGCAGTGAAATAGGCACCTCCAAACACTGTGCTGGTGGGAAGAGGAATTGCTACAACCTTTTTGAGGCCATTTGATGATATACATCAGAAGCCTTGAAGTTGGTCATTCCCTGGCCGGGTGTGGTGGCTCACACCTGTAATCCCAGCACTTTGGGAAGCAGAGGCGGGCAGATCACGAGGTCAGGAGATGGCGACCATCCTGGCTAACACAGTGAAACCCCGTCTCTACTAAAAATACAAAAAATAGCCGGGCATGGTTGCGGGTGCCTATAGTCCCAGTTACTTGGGAGGCTGAGGCAGGAGAATCACTTGAACCCCAGAGGCGAAAGTTGCAGTGAGCCAAGATTGTGCCACTGCACTCTAGCCTGGACGACAGAGCGAGGCTCCATCTCAAAAAAAAAAAAAAAAAAGTTGGTCATTCCCATCATCTAACCAGAAGTGCATACTGAGACATTTATTACCTATTAAAAAATGGAAGCATCCTGTATTTCCAATGATATTTCATACACTGAATACATTTTGATACAACTCTATGTTAAAATGAGATGCATCTACTGATAATCCTGTTTCCACAGCAGAGTTAAGGACATGGAACATATTGTACACTGTTGAGTTGAGTACAGTGTTGAGTTGAGAAAGGCAAGGTATACAATGGTTTCGGTGTGGACTGAATTTTACCAAAAATACATAGAGTTTTGCACAAAAAAGCATGGAAAGAAGTGTCAACATTTGTTAACACGGGGTGCTAAGAATTCAGTCAATTTTAATTTTTTTCTTATACTGTCTTGTATTTTTGAAATGTTCTACGATGAACATGTATTCCTTTTATAACTTAAAGCTTTAAATAAGACAGTGTCTACCTGGATTGTTTTATGCAAAGTTGTGTGTGCCAATTGCCATAAAAGGAGAAATAGCGCTAAATAGGAAGCTGGGTCCCTGTGGAGAAGCTGATAGAAGTGGCTGAGGGTTGGTTAGAGATTTCTTGGGCCCTCTGTCTCCAAGTCTGTCTTTGATACTGCTTTTTGCCCTAAATATAGCACAGCGTCTCCCATCTCCCTGGGAGTGATAACTGGACCGCTGTGGTGGCATGTCTGAGCAATGAGAGGAGCCCTGGCTTTGGAAGGAATTCACATTTTCCAAGAGGGTGACTGTGCTGTCTTTCCCTTCTTCTGCCTCCGTCTGCCCCATGGTCAGCACTCCACCCCATGCCACGGCTATATCTTGGACTCCAAATAGAGCAAAGGGAAAGGGTGGCCACCTGAAATCTGGGCCAGCTTGGCTTTGGCATTAAATAGCATCTTCTAAATGCCTGATTCAGAGTTGTGGAAAATTCTCCCAGTGTCAGGGGCTGTCAAGAACAAGGCTACTCCTGTGCTCACTTTACCTGCTGTGTTTCTGCTGGAGGAGGAGGGAAGAGGAATGGCTGATTTTTACCTAATGTCTCCCAGCTTTTCATATTCTTCTTGGATCCTCTTCTCTGACAACTGTTCCCTTTTGGTCTTCTTCTTCTTGCTCAGAGAGCAGGTCTCTTTAAAACTGAGAGGGGACAATGAGCAAATGATTAAAGAAAACACACTTCTGAGGCCCAGAGATCAAATATTAGGTATTTACTAAACCACTCGCCTGCTGCGGTCACTTTTCTCCTCTTTCACATGCTCTATCCCTCTATCCCCCACCTATTCATACGGCTTTTATCTGCCACATTATCCGGACCCTCATCAACCCTGTGCCCTAGACTATTGGGGATATCCATCTGGGTCTGTCTCTGGTATATCGGTGTGAAGTGATGTCTCAAGGACTTGTGCACGTGTATTCGCGTGGGGTCGTTTCTACCTACTTGTCTTTTACATAAGTAAAATAATTAGCGTAATGTGGTATATGTGTCTAGGTGTATAAACTACACCTTTTACTCCACTATGTGTCTAGATGTATAACTAACATTTTTACTTCAGAGAAGCTTTGTCTCTAGCCAAACACACACACAAACATCTGCATATATGGAACACACAGTGTTAGTTTTATATTGGCAATACTGGAGTTAAGAAGTATATAGACATCATTAGTTTGACAACAGTCTGAGTAAAAAGAAAAGTCAGAGAACATTTCTTGACCAATGGGAGCATATGGACTAATAGCAAAACATTATATTATCTTCCCTTATGTGTTTGAAACTGATCAAATTTGGAGTAGACTGACTTGTTATTTTGAGGCATATGAGCATATTTTATTCAGGCTACTAAGTGTAAATCACCCATGCCTATAAAGTTAAACCTAATGCAAATTCTATTTGGAGTCATATTTTTTATTTCTTATTTCTTGGAGTAATTGGAAGTACTCTATATGCTTTGAGAGCAATAAAACGACATTAAATACTCTTCACGTCAGACTTTGTATAAACTGGACAGGCTCTCTAACCATTTAGTTGGAATTAAGAACATTTCATGTGGAGCTGAGAGTGAAGTACAGAGTTCACAAATATTTAGAATGTCTAGAAGAGACAGCGCCTGACTCTCAGTCCAGACCACTGCATTCTCCTTGGGCATCCTCTGTGGTTACCTAGCAGTCCCCCTTGCACAGAGCCATCCGAGGCCCATGCCATGGCCTTTGGATCAACAGGGGGGCCTCAGTGCTTTGCTGAAAGGGCCCTGGGACTCACTTGCAGCCTAAGAACAGCCAGTGCATCCAGAACCAGCTGACCACCAGCATGATGAGCGATATGGGGAAGCTGAAGAGGAACCAGGTGCCAAAGTTCACCACCTCTGCGGCTGGATACTGGCTGGAGGGTAAAGAAGCAGGTCAGCAATTAGAAAAGGGAGGGTTTCCATATGGTATTTTGGGGTAGTATGTCAAATGCTCCCTAAAACATACAGCTGGGCTAAGTGGGGAGATAATGATAACAGTATGGTAAAACATTGTCTACAGACTCATTTAGTTGACAGTTGCAACTGTAGAGAGCCCAGACAAGAATCATGAAACTAAGAAAAGGAATCAAAACAACTAAAATTCATATTATTAAAGTGTATTTACTTTGCACTCAAGAGAATGACTCAGGACGTATTTGCCCTTAAAGATTCTGCTAAGTTTATTCATCTGGTTTTCAAGACAACAGAAAACGGAGCAGCTTGGTATACTTTGTTTCTAAAATCACCAAAGGAATGTAAGTTTTGACTGGGGGACACAGTTCTGGAGAATTTGAAGCTCTAGGGCTTAATGAAGTTTTTAGATATTACGGTGCCCATAAGAGAACCAGGACTTGCAATCTCCAAATCTTTATTAAACATCCACTGGTCTCAGGGTAGAGGGGATTTGTTTGGCGAACTGCTCATTCATCAGCAGGCAGAGCTGTGGCTCCCCAGCCCAAGTGTTGTTTCCTGTGGAGCCTGGATGGACCAGGCCGTGAGCCATGGCTTTTGCCTAGACAAGGCTCAGGCCTAAATGACCTACGCTGTGTTTTCCTTGGGTCTCTGTTTTCGGGGCTGGGTGTAAAACTCCTCTAGGTGTGAGACATCCCTCTATCAGTGATCCCTTCTCCCAGATCTTTAACTTCCCTCTCATCTGGATCATCCCTACCAGCATTTAAATGTCTCCCATCTTGAAAACTCCTTCTTGACCCTGCTTTCCTTTCCTTTTTTTTTTTTTTTTTAATTATTATTTTTTTTTTGAGACAGAGTCTTGCTCTGTCGCTCAGGCTGGAGTGCAGTGGTATGATCTCAGCTCACTGCAACTTCTGCCTTCTGGGTTTAAGCGATTCTCCTGCCTCAGCCTCCCAGGTAGCTGGGATTACAGGAGCACACCACCATGCCCAGCTGATTTCTGTATTTTTAGTGGAGATGGGGTTTTGCCATGTTGGCCAGGCTGGTTTCGAACTCCTGACCTCAGGTGAGCTGCCTGCCTTGGCCTCCCAAAATGTTGGGATTACGGGCATGAGCCACAGTGCCCGTCCTCTACTTTACTTTTATTATCATCCCACATCTCTCCTTCCCTTCACAGTCAGTTCTCTATTTTCTCACTCACCAGAATCCTCAACTCACCAGAATCTGGCTTCTCCCACCACTTGACCAAGGTCCTCTTGCCTACATCACCAGTAACCTCCATGTCACCAAATCTAATGGATACCTTTTCATCCTTACTTTGCATCATCATTCATTGACATTAAATATTGTAGGCACTTCCTTTTTCTTGAAATACTTTCCTCCCTTGGGTAGAGTGGCACTAGATTTCCCTTTCCTCTCTGCTGTCTGATACTGTTTCCTTCTGTCTGTTAAATATGTGAGCTTTATATTTATGTCCTCTATTCTCCTTACTCCGTATATTCTAGGTAATTTCCTCCACTCCTGTAACTTCCCGTACCAGAAGGCAAAATGAATATGTGGCCCCTTTACCCAAAGGTTATTATGAATATCCAGGCAGGGACAGCAGAACATTAAACCAAGCATGACGCCTGTCTGGGCATGGTGGCCCGTGTCCCTGTACCGGTGGCATGCCCATGGCCCCAGCCCTGCAGGCTGCTCACTTCAAATCTATGCCTTCAGCCTAAACATTAATATTTCCCTTGAGAGTCACAGGTCTGTTTTCACCTGGACATCTCAGCCTCTATGTCACTTTTTCCAAGACCCCATTCCTCCTCTTTCCCCTCTATTCCTTCACCTGCTGAGGGCAGGGGCCTGAGAGGCGCAGACAGCCTTTCCCTCTCTCAGGCCCTGTCTAACCTTCCTGAGACCCAGCAAGTGACCTCTGAGTTTCCCTTAAACCTGACTGTTCCTCCTCCCCACTGCGCTGTCAGCCAAGCGACTGGCTGCCCTGGACAACTTTGCAGCAGTGTCCTGAATTGCCTTCCTGCTGTCTGCTTTCTCCTTTCCAATCTGTTCCCCCCCCCCTTTTTTGTGTGTGTCTTTTTCATCCAGAATGAGTTTTCAAAACTATAAATCTGACCACCTCACTAACTGCTTAAAATTCTTTAAAAGCATCTCAAAGCCTTTCAGATGTGGTCCAAGTTCCTCAGTGGGTCTTGCCAAGCCCTGGAGATCTGCCCGTCCAGCTCCCTGGCCTCCTCTTACCCTCTGTCGTTTTCTTTTATGTGCTCTGCTGTCCTGCCTCGGAGCCTTCCTACGCACTGTTTTCTTTGTCTGGATAATCTCCCTTCATCTAGTTTACTCCCGTCCTTCAGGTTTCCACATGGTCGCCTCTTCAGGGAGGCATTTCCTCCCTGTAGATGGGCGAGCTCCCTGAGCAGGGCTCTCCCTGCAGAGTCTTAGACTTCTCCAGTCTCACTTAGCTATAATGACTTTATTTTCCCCTTTTTTTCCTTTTTAAAATTTTTATTTATTTATCTATCTATCTATCTATTTATTTTTTGAGATGGAGTCTCGCTCTGTCACCCAGGCTGGAGTGCAGTGGTGCGATCTCAGCTCACTGCAACCTCTGTCTTCTGGGCTCAAGTGACTCTCCTGCCTCAGCCTCCTAAGTAGCTGGGATTACAGGCACCTGCCACCATGCCTGGTTAACTTCTGTATTTTTAGTAGAGATGGGGTTTCACCATGTTGGCCAGGCTGGTCTCAACTCCTGACCTCAAGTGATCCACCCGTCTTGACCTCCCAGAATGCTGGGATTACAGATGTGAGCCACTGTGGTGGGACTTTTTGTTTTGTTTTGTTTTGTTTTTTTGAGATGGAGTCTTGCTCTGTTGCCCAGGCTGGAGTGCAGCGGCACGATCTCGGCTCACTACAACCTCTGCCTCCTGGGTTCAAGTGATTCTCCTACCTCAGCCTCCTGAGTAGCTGGGATTACAGGTGTGTGCCACCACACCTGGATCATTTTTGTATTTTTAGTAGAGACGGGGTTTCACCATGTTGGTCAGGCTGGTCTAGAGATCCTGACCTCGTGATTCCCCCGCCTCAGCCTCCCAAAGTGCTAGGATTACAGATATGAGCCACTGTGCTCAGCCTGTTTTTCCCTCTTTCTACAGAAACTCTTCCATTCTCATTTTCTACCATATCTCTAGCACCTAGTCCAGTTCCTGACACACAGTGGTGGTTAGTAAATATTTGTTGACCAAGTGAATCACTTACTTGTTGAAGTGTTCCAGGAAGATAAGGCTGGTGGAGGTGCCGATAATGGTGGTCAGGCCGCCAATGGTAGCAGAGTAGGATATGCTCAGGGAGAGGCACTTGCAGATCATCTGGTCATGGTGGGACCTGTACTTTCTGTTCAGCTTCTGCTTCCTGGGGCTGGGGGTCAGGACTTGTGGCTTTTCCTAACAAAGGAAAATCAGCGAATCTCTCCATCCCAGCTTGGGCTCTCTGGCCGAAGCATGAGAGGCAGGCGGCACCATGGTACAGCGGAAAGGGTTTGAGCTTGGGTGTCAGACAAATCACAGTTCCTACCATTTATCAACTTGGGCATGCATCAGAGCTACAGTTTCTTCTCTGTAAAATGGTAGAAACCATATTTTCTCTGCTGAATTGTTGTGAAGAGTAAATGAAGTAATATATGTAAAGCGCTTAAAACACTTCCTGGCATTTAATGAATGGTAGGCTATTATTATTTTTGTGATTAATGTTATTGACAGCATGGCTTTTTATTTGAACTCCAGTAAAACTGGTGTCGCTCCACATTGTATTTGAATAACAAACAGATGTTATTCCTGTAGAGTTAGAATGACAGGATTTGACCTTCCCCTCAGGCCCTTTCTAATCCTACCAAGACCCATCAAGCTACCTCTGAATCTCTCTCAAGTCTGGCCATTCAAATCCATCAAGCCCTGATGGAGAGATGACTAAAAAATACACCTGGATTATATAAAAACCCTAGTCTTCATTGGGAAGAGGGTTGAAGTGTGATTCTTTCCTCCCTCCCTTCCTCACTCTTTTCTCCTTGCCTGACTTTTCCTCTCTACTTTTTTCTTCCCCCTTGCAGATAAACTTCAGCTTAGTTGTGGTCCTCTCTGGCCCTGCTTGGTCCAGATGGTGGCCTTTCAGGGTCAGAGAGGTTGCTGAACTCTGGTCTCAAGTGTTGCCTGAAGAAGCAAGTCCCTTCTGTTCCCTTCACACCTGGCCACCTTCATTGATTCTTCATGAGACTAGGAAAGTCCTGGTGCAATTGTCAGCAAGTCAGGTCATGAAAGAACCAATGGGGAAGTGCCACCTTGCCATATCTCTCAAAGCCCTTTCCCACTGCCCCGTCTTCCTCGTGGGGCCGAAGTATGTCTGGACCCTTCCAGACCTCTAAAAGATCCATTGATTATCAGAGCTGGAAGAGACCTCAAAGATTCCTTGGTCCAGCGGTCTTCCACAATCCTTTCTTCTAGTGAAATTTTCCACAGAATAGTATAAGTGTAGCAATTGGATACATCTTTTTTTTTTTTTGAGATAGGGTCTCACTCTGTTGCCCAGGCTAGAGTGCAGTGGTGCCATCATAGTTCACTGCAGCCCTGACCTCCTGGGCTCAAGTGATCCTCCTGCCTCAGCCTCCTGAGTAGCTGGGACTACAGGCATGCACCACCATGCCAGCTAATGTTTTTACTTTTATTTTTAGTAGAGACGAGGTCTGGCTGTGTTTGAGGCTGGTCTTGAATTCCTGAGCTCAAGGGATCTCCTGCCTTGGCCTCCCAAAGTGCTGAGCCACCACACCTGGCTGGCATGCATCCAATTTTGTAATTGGAAGTTTATGGATGGGTTAATTCCATGTGGTCAAGGAGGCTTGGATTTGAATCAGAATGCTCCCCTACCTAGTTCCTTGGCCTTGGGTTATGATTTCATCTTTACCTTGTTTGCAAAAATGGAGCTCAAAATCGCTACCTCATTGAGCCAAGACCAGAGAAAAAAATGCTGAGTGCAGTGATTGGTACATAATAAGCATTTAATAAATGGCAGTTATTTATGATGATGGACATTAAATAAGTGAGACTGTTTTGATGAACCCAGACATTTGAAATCAAGGGTCATAAGTGACAGTTGCTATTTCATAGAAGCCTTAACATTCATTCATTTGACTTCTGCATTTTATTTCAGAGGAATCGTGCCGGGAAGATCATTATTAGTTCAGAAAAGCAGTTGCCTTACAATCTTAGGATACTCAAATAAAATATTTGCAGTGTCCCTGAAGCATTTTTGAAGACTAGTTTGAGGACCTCTGATCTACACCAACCCCCAGCTTTTATAGTTGAAGACACTGGGGCTCGGGCAGTGGACTGTCTTGCTACAGTCAAGTGAGCTTGATGTCTCATCTCCATGGTGCACACAGGCCAGACATGTATGTGGGGAATGAGTGCCTGGTGACAGCTCACTAGCTTGACTCTGTTACGACTTCAAGGCCAGTGCCCTTGGGAAGCAGCTCACAGCGTTTCATGTAGGAAACAGGGCCAGAAGGGGCCGTTCTATTACCTGGGATGAGTGTTGCTTCTTGCCCTGGTGTTGGTTTGCAGTTTTGATGGGGTTGGTGCTCGAAGGCACACCATTCAGGTTCTGTTGGGACAAAGGCCATCTCACTGTTAGGAAGAGGAAGTGGTGAGTCAGGTGCCTCGAGAAGGACCACCTAATCATCCCAGGGCCACCCCATGCCTCAGCACTGTGGGAACCAGACAGAAGCCAGGGGGAGCATGCACCCCGCTCAGCCTGATGTCAAGCTCTCCATTTGAAGAGGCTTTGAAACTAGGCAGAACATGGCTCTGCCCTTAGAGGAGAGGCAGCCTTTCTGGGACTTTATTAGCTAATGAAGAACCCTTCATATAAAAGATGAAAAAAAAAAAGAAAAGAAAAATCATCACAACCAAGTCCACAGTTTTTTTGTTTGTTTTAGAGACAGGGTCTCACTCTGGGTTGTCCAGGCTGGGGTCAAACTCCTGGGCCACAGTGATCCTCCCGCCTCAGCCTCTCCGGTAGCTAGAACTACATGGGCACACCTTTGTACCCAGCTGAAGTCCAATGTTTTATTGGCCTTTTACACTTCTCCTGAAAAGATGTATAACCAGACTTGGGGGAGTGAAGTAAGTTCAAGTAACTGTGTGCAGGTAAATTGTGGTTTCCCCTGTAAATGTGTTCTTTTTATTTTTATTTATTTTTATTTTTTGAGATGGGGGTCTCGCTGTGTTGCCTAGGCTGAAGTACAGTGTCATGATCTGGGCTCACTGCAACCTCTGCCTCCCAGGTTCAAGTGATTCTCCTGCCTCAGCCTCCCAAGTAGCTGGGATTACAGGTGCCCGTCACCACTAATTTTTATATTTTTAGTAGAAGTGGAGTTTCACCATGTTGGCCAGGCTGGTCTTGAACGCCTGGCCTCAAGTGATCCTCCTGCTGTGGCCTCCCAAAGTGCTGGGATTGTAGGCATGAGCCACCATGCCCAGCCAATGTGTCCTTTTTAATAATAACATTTTGTCAGTGGAATCCTCAGTGAAAGGAACTCTAAGGTGGATCTGTGGCTGTTGAAAATCTGGTTCTGAATCTTGGGTTTCCATGAAGAAGTGCTGAGGGATTTTCAAGTGATTCCAAAGCACAGAAAAACCCCAAGGTCATACCTCATTGTGCATCAGAGTGGTGAGGTCTGCGGTGGACCTGCTGGAACCAAGCAGAGGACACAGGAGCTACGTCAGTGAGGCCGACTCCTGGGAGGGGAGGTCCCCCTGCATCAGGCATTTGGTGTAAGGGACTTAAACTCTCTGGACTCCAGTTTTCTAGCCTCCAAAGAAGACTAATTTCTCCCTTGCCTTCTGAGATGCTGTAAGGATTAGTGGGGCCGGGGCCGGCTTCCTTCTGAGGGCTGGGGCAGCACTTTCCTTTGATATTAACGATAGTCCTGACAGCAGACGTGGAGTGGTCATTAGATACAGAGTACATATATATGGGCTTTAACCCCCAGACATTGTTAATCCTCATCACAAATCTATGGTACTGGCATTCATACCTCCATTTACACCAGTACTTAGCACAGGGATGCTAAGTGGTGGAGGAAGGTAGGAGTCCAGGAGTCTGTGTCTCTGGAGAGCCTATGCCCCCTGACCATGCTCTTACTGGCTGACTCTGGGAAGACCACTATCTAGAAAGGGGAACTTGTGATATGCGTATCTGAGGTGACAGAAGCAAGGAGGGCCTGGATTTTACCCAGGGAAAGTCGAGGGAGAGGGAGAGTGTGGGGGAGGGGAAGAACTTCTGATCAGCAAGTACGCTTCACGGGGTGAGTGTCTCCCACCCCTGCTGGTCCCTTTGCCTTGAGGACAGAAGAAGATGAGAACTTAGCCATCAGTGTAACTGACACACTGAGTGATCAGTGAATGTTTCCAGTTTGTCTTAGTTGCGAGAACAGTGGGTGCCACCAGCTCAGCCACTGTGAAGACGGAGAGTGTATTGGGCACACACATGCGGGATGTGGGTCCTGCGACCACAGCCCCTCTCCAGGCTCTGTCAGGGAAGGATAAGAAACTGACAGGTGTGCAGAGGGAAGTGTTCTTTGGGGTGAGTTCTTCGTCTGGGAGAAAAATGTGCTGTGATGTTTCCCCTTCCTTCTTCCCAAACTGGGTGAGGAGGGCAGGCGAGGACCCTCAGGTAGCATGGGAGGCAGTGGCCGCAAGAGTGCTGTCTGCATGCCCAGCAAACGACCCAGTTCCCACCAGCACAAAAGATGCTTAGAGTTCTGGGGACAACTCAGGCTTCTCTTTTGGAGGACACATTTTTGTGTGGAAAAGAGCAAAGGCAAGAAGCCAGCAGGGTGATGCCAGAGAGGCCACAGGGAGGAGAAAAGGCCACAGTGAGGATGGCCTTTTCCTGGGTCATCTGGGAAAGGCCTGCCCAGAGGCAGAGGCAGCCCCAGCACAGGGGCTGTGGGGGAGTGAACCTCCAGAGCACAGGCCCAGGAGGGTGGCGTGAGTGTTAATCCCAGAGCAAGGCCCTGCCATCAGGCCTAAGACCCTGCAGAGGGCGCCACAAGGGGATGCTTCAAAGCCCCTGAAGGCAGTTGCCCCACAGATGAAAGAGCCAGGGACTGAAATCTCAGAGGGCACCGACTGTAGACCTCAATAGTCCCTGTCCAAACCTTTCTCACCCCTTTATCTTTCCTGTACCCTAGAGCTGCTGTCGTAAGCCCGGAAAGGTCAGAAGCAGCAGAGTGAAGGCGGGGTTAGAGGAGGAGGAGAAGAGGGAGGTGGAGGAAGGGAGAAAGAAGCTCAACTCCCTCCCCCACTTACTTTCACCTTCTTTCTTCTGCAGGCCTAGGGTGAGGGGTGGGTGGGTGTGGGAGAAGCTTTGGATGAGAAGTTGAAGTTTTGATATGAATCTGGACTAGTCTCCCAAATGTCTGAACATGAGATTGTTATAATACCTGAAAGGAACCAGGAGAGCTACGGGATTTGCCTGAGATATCATCAAGGGTGATGTCATCAAGAAATCCAATATGCTATGATTGAAGACAGTGGTGGTGACAAATAAAGCAATTTCCTGATGGCACCCTTCCGCATCTGTCCCACTGCGAATGCTGAATTCACCTAATGTGTGTTCTCCTTTTTCACAAGGGCAAATGACAGAGCTGAGCTGTATTACAAATCCAGCTTTTAAATGTGGACTATTCATTGTGGCATGCCTGTGGGCCACATTTTGAAACACAATCTCCAAATGGAATCAGCTGTTAATGGAGCTTCCTCCCAGGAATGTCTGAGACTGTTTCTCCTTTTTCAGCTCTGCTTCCCATCATCACATGGCCCTTTCACCTCCTGTCCCCTCATCCCCTACCTGTCACCTAAGTTTTCTTTGCCATATCTAACAAGACCAAATCTACTAAGACCTTATCTAATATCTAGAAAATATTTCACGATTCTCCAAGAATCTGCAGTGACATCGATATGTGAATGGTTTTCCATGAACAAATTAACCCTATTATTTTCCTAAAAGGGACATGAATTTAGATGAGATTCTGCATGGTGGCTGTGTGGACAGTTCATATATCCATGGAGATTCAGTGTGGCCTTTTTATTTCTTCCTCATCACTGCAACACTGTGGTTAAGGAAGTGACCCTCCAGGTCCTGACAGGTGGCTCCTAGGTGTGGAGAGGAAATGGGGGAGGGGGGGGGGGGGGGACAAGGTGGTAAGCTTGGACCGTACATCTCAAAGAGCTGTCTGTGGGTCCAGGTCCCATCTTTTCTGACCTCCCCTATGGATTCTGAGAGGCTCTGTCTGGGAAGAGGGCAGTCATACTCACTCTTCATTGACAAAGACGAGTTCCAGAGAAGGTTGGCTGTTCTTTACATCCAGACCTACGAGTAGCAAAGAAAAGCAGTATGTGAGAGGTGGAGGCTGAGGCTGACCCTGTGGGTTGGAGCGTAGCTCAAGGGCTTAGGGCGGGGATGGGGCATGTGGAGTGGGTGACATTTCTCCTTCCCTTTGCTCTGTGAGTAGAGTGGGGCTCATGGATGCAGACTGACCCCAGGGTTTTGTAGTGGTCCTTGAGCATTTGGGGGCAAAGAGCAGTGTGTACCCTCGAACATTTAGGGGAAAAGAGTCTATAAGTGAAGGAGGAAGGAAGAGCCAGAACAGGGAGTTCAGGGAAGCTTCAGAGTCCAAGAGCTGGGGTGGGAAAGAGGAGAGAGGGAAGAGGAAGAGGAAGGTGGGGGCATGGCTGAGGGGGTCCTGGGGTGGGCACCAAGTTGGGCAGTCTCCCCAGAGGAGCCAGGCGGGAGGACCCCAGGGGAGGTTGGAGGAGCAAAGGAGAGATGAACTCCAGCAAACTGTACTGATGGGTTCGGCCTCTTCGGTGTTGGAGTTGGCCGCCACGAGCTGCTCGTCCTCAGCACTGACCAGCTCCTGCAGCACGGCCTCCACGATGGGCATCACCATGGCGGTGGTGGAGGTGTTGGACAGCCACATGGACAGCAACGTGGTACAGCACATGAAGCAGAGCAGCAGCCTGGAAGGCAGGGAGGGTTGGGGCAGAGTGTCCACAGAACACACACCCCTGCAGCCCCACAGCGGGCCTGCTGCCATCCTGCTGGGGCTGGTCTAGACAGATGTGGCTGGAAAGGCAGGCGATTGTCCTGCAGGGTGCCATTCAGCTCTGTACTCCCAGTGCTTGGCACAGCATAAGTATGAAAGCAATACTTGATGAATGAATGAATTACACTTCATGAACTAGCGGCCTTAGCCAGAAAAAAGTCCTTAGTGAAGCTCTGGTAGTAGTGCCACAGGGTATAGACTCACCGTTGCTTTTCTGTCTCTGCAGACATTGGCTGGAGCTTGGCGGTGATGTGTGTTTGTGTGTGGAAGGGAATTCTTTGCCCTCGCGGTCAGTCATTCTGTAGTGCTACGGTACTCCTTGCTTTGCTGCCAAGTCACCATAGTTATCAGTGACCCAATAGAGATGAATGTTTGGAGCTCACAGTTCCGCCCACTACCTGTCAACATGCTGAAGGGATAGCCCCCAAAGTCACAGAAGTGTCCCCGTCACTGTTTGTGTGCACTTTTCCAGCTGACATTGTAAAGCGTCAACACTTGGAGAAAAACACTAACAAGGATAACCTTCCAATTATTTCTCTTTGGCTTTGAGAACATTGTGCAATATGTGCCTGTACAGACATGTCCTAGTTTCCATAAGATAAGCCAATATAAAGACTACTGTGTTTATTATTTTAGGTGGAATTACTGACTTTGCACAATTTGGGGACAGTGTGTTTATCATGTGGACTCCGTCAGCTGACAGAGACGTGACTTCGCCGATTCTGTACCCACACAGGTAACTGCCTTGGGGGGTGGCAACTTGCTGACTGATGTAAATAGGGAGGAGTGGAAATACGAGAGGATAAAAATTCTTGCCCGGGCACAGTGGCTCATGCCTGTAATCCCAGCACTTTGGGAGGCCGAGGAGGGTGGATCACGAGGTCAGGAGATCGAGACCATCCTGGCTAACACGGTGAAACCCTGTCTCTACTAAAAAATACAAAAAATTAG
>NW_012106686.1:959905-960636 GCF_000951045.1 Mandrillus leucophaeus | reverse complement strand
ATTGTGATATGAGCATATTGGGAGGATGGTCATGGAAGGCAAAGTGGGGGAAGTAAAAGAAAAAATCTTCCTGGGACGTGGAGCTTGCAGTGAGCTGAGTTCGTACCACTGCACTCTAGCCTGGGCAACACAGTGAGACTCTGTCTCAAAAAAAAAAAACAAAAAAACAGAAAAAATCTTCATCTGCTATAACAAGAAGTCAACTGATAAACGCTTAAAGTGAGAACTCAAGGACTAATATAAGAATATCATATAGGAATGGAGCTTAATGACAGAAGAAGCTGTTAACAAAGTTACAAGTTATTGACTCTGAGGGTGGGGTGGGACTTGCTAGGGGGAGAAGTGGAAGGGATGAGAAAGAGACTGCTGACTTTTCATTGTAAGCGTTCAGTATTAAAGTATTTGATTTTTAAACTGTGCATGAAATGCTTTGATTACATCAAAACCAAAATAAAGGCAGGCTGCTCCATCTCCCTTTCTTTTGCCCCATGGACATTTCATTGCCTCTGGTTGATGAGGGTTGTGTAGGAGAAGGGACATCTGCTCTCACTGTGATCATTTCCTGGGAGGAAGAGCCCCTGCTTCTGGTTAACCTAGTTCTTGTCTCCAAGCCCATTCCTCAGCGGACTACTGTCACGAATGCCCCCTGGGGGCAGGGACGGCCCACTGCTCTGGACAGCTTGTGACTCCATGGCAGAGTCCACTCTAAGAGGGCGGTGATCATGGTGGGG
>NW_012106686.1:955377-958706 GCF_000951045.1 Mandrillus leucophaeus | reverse complement strand
TGAACCATTTAAGGGTAAGTTACATAAATTTTGGCTGGTCCTTTTCCCCTATATACTTCAGTGTATATTTTCCTTTCTTTTTTTTAAAAAAAAATTTGAGACAGGGTCTCACTCTCTCACCCAGGCTGGAGTGCAGTGGCATGATCACGGCTCACTGCAGCCTTGACCTCCCAGGCTCAGGGTATATTTTTTAAGAATAGGGATTTTCTCTTCCTTAGTAGCCACAATACCAATTATAAGCTCCTTTCTACTTTTTAATTTAATGATGGGGAAGTTGAGACACAGGGTAGTTAAAAAGATGTTTCACATGTTTGAGGTTCATGGACCACATCTTTGTTGATTCTCTCACTTGGAACATTCTCTCTTTCCATCTCTGCCTGTACATTCCAATCAGATTTTGAAGCCCAGTTCAGGCCTGGCACCCTCCAGAAAAACCTTTCTTGTGGCCCTAGCCTCTGACTCCAGAACATTCCTCCTGGGCACCATTAATTCCATACACCACAGAGCACTTGGAGCAATGCTTGACTGATTGCTTTCTGCTTGTACTGTTGTCCATTTATTTTTGTATGTGTACCTCTCTTGTCTCTCAACTAAATTTTTTGGCTGTGAATGGTTCCCTTCTATACATCTTAACACCCAGTAGAATAATATGCAAAAGTAGAGGCTCAATAAATATTTGTCACATACATGAGAATTGCTTCCAGCTGGAGGAACCATGACAGAAATTGAGAGGAAAAGATATGGAAAAGATTAACTTCTAATTGAAAAACCCTCTTGAAGTGAGAAAACAAGAACATTTTTAA
Organism: Mandrillus leucophaeus; assembly: GCF_000951045.1. NCBI lineage: Eukaryota > Metazoa > Chordata > Mammalia > Primates > Cercopithecidae > Mandrillus > Mandrillus leucophaeus. The sequence goes on along the minus strand of NW_012106686.1, from coordinate 957,903 downwards.
CTGCAGCAAAAATAAAAATTCAACAGGAAAGGAAATATATAGGAAAATACATAGCATTTGAAATAATATGTACATAATCATACTAATTTTGATTACTGAATTAACAAAAATTGTGATATGAGCATATTGGGAGGATGGTCATGGAAGGCAAAGTGGGGGAAGTAAAAGAAAAAATCTTCCTGGGACGTGGAGCTTGCAGTGAGCCGAGATCGCGCTACTGCACTCCAGCCTGGGCGACAGAGCAAGATTCTGTCTCAACAAGAAAAAAAAAAATTGAAGAAGAAGAAAAAAATTCTTGCAGAGAGTACACAGAGATTTTAAAGAGCCACAGAGTCTCCATATGATGTGACGAAATGCCACTGTGTGCCTGGGAGGTTGAGTGTGGGGACAAGATTATTACTGAGCTAGGGGGTGGATTAAGCTGTAGTTAGCAGACCTGTTTGACAATCTGGGAGACAGGAACATGCTTTTAAGCATAACCTATAGTCATCTAAATGACTCGTGTTGAGAACCAATACTGTATTATTTATTTATATTCACATTGACTTCCATAGGAGTCAGAGCAGCTTACATAAAATATAGCAAGTAAGTTGTAAACTAGGAGGAGGTGAGCAGGATATTCCCAAAGGGAAGGTACAGGCAGGGGAATCCAAATGGAGCATCAGTGAAGCTAACACAAAACTCAACCTTGACACCGCAACACATTCTCCGAGGGTGGGACCCTGTCCTGTATCACAGTCAAATGCAGTGTCTCTAACTGGGTCTGTGGTCTGAACTGATGACAAAAACTCAGAGTGGATGGGAGGAAACATTCACGTCTCTTTAAGTGACAAAGGAGAAGACAGGCACTTCCGCTCCAGCCTGTTCCCTGATACACAGGAAGCAGGTTGGGAAACAATTTCTATTGGTCCATCCTGTTTTACTTAATGGGCCCCTATATGTTGTAAGCTGCTGCCCTTGCAGCCTAGGTCGATGGGTAAGTTCTTTGGATAATGATAGCAAGGTCACAGGCTCAAATTTCTACTCCATGGCCCTCTCCCTGGATGGGTCCTATGGCTCTGATGTCAGCCCGTCCCTGTTGGTGAAAAAACAGGCTGAAGTGGACATCCGCAGTGACCTGAGACCACTGTCCTCGTGGCACACTGGGAGCTAGAAGGATGCACTATAGCCTGGCATCCCAAATAAGACTTACATGCCCGGCTTAGCTCCCGCCATCAAGACCATGCGCAGAGCGATGCGCTTATGCAGGTTCCACTTCTCCACGGCAGCCGCCACGCAGATGACCCCCACCAGCAGCAGCGTGGTGTTCTTGAAGTACTCCGCCGCCACCTGTAGGGAGGCCAGGCAGGTCAGCCACCCTCCTGGACCAAGGACCCAGGGCCCAGCACCAGCTGGGAGAATGGGCCATACCCAATCAAACCTGTTCTCAATCAAAGAAGCTGGCGAACAGGAAGCAGGGAGGTGACGATTATCGAAATAGCCGACCATCCTAGAGTCATAGCTACTGAGCGTTCACTGTGGGCAGGCACTGGGCTGAGCACTTTACAAAGATTATTTCATTCAATCTGGCCAGTAACTCTAGAGGATAGATATTCTTCTCCATTTTGGAAAACATAAAACCACTGTATTTAAATATGATGTGGATATGATTTTAAAGAATAAACACATATAATTTTATATTGATCTTTTAAAATAACCCTAGGTTTCTCCCCAAACCTAATTTTTAATGTTTTTAGAAAACATTAGAAAATTATTTTCATTTCATTTCTATTAGAAAATTAATACATGCTCAGTATGGAAAACTTCAAAATATAGAAAAAGTTAAAGACAACATTACCCTTAATCATGCTACTGTTAATACTTATAGTTTCTTCCATTTTTCCTATGTCTATATAGTTACATAAATGGATTTATACAATATGTATACTTTTATATCTTACCTTTTTTTCATTTAACATAATATCCTCATCATTTTTTTTGAGAGTCTCACTTATTTTTTATATTTTTTTGAGACAGAGTCTTGCTCTGCTGTCCAGGCTGGAGTGCAGTGGCGTGATCTCAGCTCACTGCAACCTCCGCCTCCCAGGTTCACACCATTCTCCTGCCTCAGCCTCCCGAGTAGCTGGGACTACAGGAGCCCACCACCATGCCTGGCTAATTTTTTTTTTTTTGTATTTTTTGTAGAGATGGGGTTTCATTGTGTTAACCAGGATGGTCTCAATCTCCTCACCGATGGGGTTTCATTGTGTTAACCAGGATGGTCTCATCTCCTCACCTCGTGATGTGCCCCCTTTGACCTCTCAAAGTGCTGAGATTACAAGCGTGAGCCACTATACCCAGCCTTAATTTTAAAAATTTAAATAATTCCCAATAATTCTCAAGTTCCAATGAATTCCAAAAATGAAAATAGTACAAGGAATACCTATATACTCTTTTTTTTTTTTTTTTTTAACCCTGAACCATTTAAGGGTAAGTTACATAAATTTTGGCTGGTCCTTTTCCCCTATATACTTCAGTGTATATTTT
>NW_012106686.1:943999-955217 GCF_000951045.1 Mandrillus leucophaeus | reverse complement strand
ACGAGCTACCTGCTATTGGACAAGCTAATGAACCTCTGTACCTCTGTCACCAATTCTTTAAAGGGCCAATAGTGATGCTACATAGTTAATTTAATTTGCTGTGACATGGGCTTTACATGTAAGATAATGCAAGTGGGCTCTTACTTGTTTTAATTGTATTTTTTTTAAATTTTATGTATTTTTTGAGACAGAGTCTCACTGTGTTGCTTAGGCTGGAGTGCAGTAACATGACCTTGGCTAACTGCAACCTCAGCCTCTCAGACTGAGGCGATTCTCCTGCCTCAGCCTCCCCAGTAGCTGGGACTCCAGGCACCCACCCACCACTGTGTCCGGCTAATTTTGTATTTTTAGTAGAGACGGGGTTTTGCCATGTTGGTCAGGCTGGTCTTGAACTCCTGCCCTGAAGTGATCCGGCCGCCTTGGCCTCCCAAAGTACTGGGATTACAGGTGTGAGCCACCGTGCCCAGCCTCATCTGAACAATTTTGCAGTGAAATTCTCTGAACCCTGGGAGCAGATACCCTGTCTCTTATACACATCTCGGGAGGCACTGCAGGATTGTCCTAGGGAAGCGGCTGAACTTGGGGGTCAAGGGCCTTTCTCACTGCCTGGCTACTTTCCCAGGCTTCCAGGAGTTGGCTTTGTGGCACAACCGGAGCTTTATTTTCTTGTCTACCGAGGAGAGAAACCCACAGAAGATGCGGGACTGTTGTGGGAGATGGTCTTTCCACCAGCCCCATGACACAGCCCTGCGAAGCTTTTTCAGTCAGTGCAACTGGGGTTACTTTCCCCAGGGACTGACTGACAATAGCTACGTTTTCTGCCTCTTTAGCATATCCCCTTCTAGAACACCGGTTTGGCTGTGATGGCCTTTTAGGAGACTCAGTGCCTAAATGACAGGTAGGCTACTTTCTCTGGGTTCCACTTGGAGGCAGAGGAAAGGAACCAAGAATACGGAGAGGCTTCTAGTGTCGGCATTTTGCTTGTTGCATTCACTTTCTAATTTGAACTCCACAACAAGTCCTATGAAGCAGCACTATCCGTATCTCAGTTTACTGATGAGGAAACCGAGGGTTTAAGGAGCATCTCTCAGGTCACAGTGTAAGGGCAGAGGCAGGGTATCAATGCAGGGCCATCTGAATCCGAAGCCTCCTAGACCGCCTGCCACACCGTGAGCCGGCTGGAAACCCCCCATCCAATTCAACTCTAAGGGGATTTTCTTGGTCTCCCAGACAGCATGAGCTGGCACACATTGCTTGTCGGTTTGTTTGTTTGTTTGTTTGTTTGTTTTTGTTTTTTTGAGACAGAGAGTTGTTCTGCAGTGCAGGCTGGAGTACAGTGGCGAAATCTCAGCTCACTGCAACCTCTGCCTCCTGAGTTCAATTCTCCTGCCTCAGCCTCCCAAGTAGCTGGAGCTACAGGTGCTTAGAAAAACTAAGGAAATCACCTCAGTGAAACCACTACACCTTCCTAATTTTTTTGGATTTTTTTTTTTTTTTCTGTAGGCATGAGCTTTAACCACGTTGGCCAGGCTGGTCTTAAACTGCTGACCTCAAGTGATCTGCTCATCTGAGTCTCTCCCAAAGTGCTGGGATCACAGGCATGAACCACTGCACCCAGCCCACTGGTACACATTTTTAATCTTCATTTATAATCTCAGTCCTGACATTGGCCTTAAATGCCCCGGCCAGAGCCAGTCTGAGCTCCAGGCCCAGCTTCAGTGGGATATTGGCTCTGTGCTGGGGGTTTGGTGGGCTCAGCTTTATTCTCATGTCTTTCCTGCTCCCTCGTAAGTGATACCATGTGCTCGGGAGACATGGCCTGGGGCTCAGGATATGGTTTGTAATTACAGAGGTAATGTCACTGAGTGGGGAAGAGGGAGGACTCTGGAGTCAGCCAGGACTCTACTGCATGACCCCTAAACAAGTTATTCGGCCTCTCTGGGCTTCATGTTCTCATCTAAAAAACAACAACAACAAAAAGGAAGGTTTTGTGAGTCCCTACCTCATAAGGTTATTAAATGACACGTGCAAACCAGCTGGCATGGCCCGCCACATTGATGGCCAGGATCCCTGGTGACTCTTCCTGTTGTGAAGTACTCCATCTAAAGGCTGACCTGGTTTGAGGCCATTAGCACACAGAGTGGGCTCATCCGTGCACAGAGCAAAGCCACAGGGCTTTTTCATTTCAGAAATTAAAATTCTGTTCAGTGGTGCTGTTTGTTAGTTTTCTAGCCCATTGATTTTTCTTTCACAATAACACCTGGGTTATTCAGAACCTCCCAGGGAACACCAGACTTCCAGGATTCTCGAGGATGACTGTAATTGTTTTCTAGAGTGTGCTGCAGATTTCCTGCCTTTATCAACAGAGCCCGTGCATTCTCCCCGGCTTCTTGTGAGACACGTGCCAACTCTCCCCATCATAGCCTCAGCCCAGGGAGCCCCTTATCGCCCTTGCCCTTGACTAGCTGTCCAGGCTGCTGGTCCTTCTCTGGTCCCTGGGTCTGCGTTTTGCTGGTTTCCCGTCTCATTCTTAGGCGGCTGCAGTTTCCCAATGTGAGGATGTTTGCCATTAGCATTCCCTTCCCCGTTTTCTAATTTCCCAGACTCATATCCTGTGAGCTGGGAAGCCAGATAACGAAGCTTGTTAGAGTCATTTGTAAAGAGAAGTTAGATTCTAAGTGGCTGTTCCTCCCCAGGAGTAAAGTGCATGGGTGTTAGGACTTTTGCATTGGTGGTTTGATTGCTTTTTCTGCTTTTCTGCTCTGTGGTTTTCCTCAGTATGCCACATCACTGAACTTGGAGAGCAGAGGTGTTTCTGGACTGTGTTATAGGAAAGATGGGCTCAAGGAGGTCACCCTGACAAGGAATAGCTATAGCAATCTTGGGCTGTGAAGTTCAGACGAGCTACCTGCTATTGGACAAGCTAATGAACCTCTGTACCTCTGTCACCAATTCTTTAAAGGGCCAATAGTGATGCTACATAGTTAATTTAATCTGCTGTGACACGGGCTTTACATGTAAGATAATGCAGGTGGGCTCTTACTTGTTTTAATTGTATTTTTTTTTAATTTTATGTATTTTTTTGAGACAGAGTCTCACTGTGTTGCTTAGGCTGGAGTGCAGTAACATGATCTTGGCTAACTGCAACCTCAGCCTCTCAGACTGAGGCGATTCTCCTGCCTCAGCCTCCCCAGTAGCTGGGACTCCAGGCACCCACCCACCACTGTGTCCGGCTAATTTTGTATTTTTAGTAGAGACGGGGTTTTGCCATGTTGGTCAGGCTGGTCTTGAACTCCTGCCCTGAAGTGATCCGGCCACCTTGGCCTCCCAAAGTACTGGGATTACAGGTGTGAGCCACCATGCCCAGCCTCATCTGAACAATTTTGCAGTGAAATTCTCTGAACCCTGGGAGCAGATACCTGGCCTGGCTCCCACTCAGTGCTAGGCTAAGCCCCGCCAGGGCTGAAGCCCCCCAGGACTCCATTCCAGTTAGTGTCCAAGCAGCGCAGCCAAGCCAGCAGTGTCTCCTCTCCACCTTCCCTGGGGGCAGGAATGCTGTTTCTGCTGGGTTCAGCAGGGGCTCAGACACCCTTCTCATCACCTGATTTGCATTCCTGGTTCCATCTGTTTTATATATTGAGTCTTCTAAGATTTGGTTTAAAGAAAAGTTTTCGTTGCTTAAAAAAACATTCTTTGCAAATCCTGCCCTAGAGAAGTCTAAAGTAGAGAGACCCAGATGGGTGCTGGCATGACCCAGAAGCTGGCCCAACTCCTGCATGACTGGAGACACTGATTCATACCCACCACCAACCCTGCCCCAGTTTCTTCTTTGGGACTGTATGAACTACCCAGATGGGGAAGCTGAGGCAGGGGGCTGGGCTCTGAGCCACGAGCCAAGGGGCTGCTGGTCAGGTGGCGGCTCAGAGGTAGCTGCTCCTCCCCACAGAAACATTAACTTGGTCTCGAAAGACTGCAAGGTCTGTAGGCTCCCACTGAAAGCCCAGTGTGGAGCCCAGCCCTGGGCTGCATCTGGGTGGCTCAGGGTGAGGGCAGCCTGGGGTTCAGGCAGGTGGCCAGCTGGATGTCCAGCCCACATGCCCACGGGCCCGCATGCGGAGGGCCGGTCAGCCTCCATGGCGAGGAAAGGTGGAAAGGCAGAGCTGAGAGTGCTTTATGAAATGCCCCCAGGCTTGAACAAACAGAGAAAGTCAGGGTAACGAGTCAGAGGGCAGGAATCTGGCGGGTCAGAAAGATCAGGACCCAGCAGGGAAGCAGATTCATGACAGCCGACTCCAGTGGCACTGGGCGGCAGAGGCTGGTTATCCCAGTGGTCACAGCCTGGACTCCACTCCTGCCCCTGCAGCCTGGAAGCTGAGTGAGACCAGCCCGAGGCCTGCAGCACAGGGCCAGAGACCGCTGTCTGGGCCCAGGTGAAAGTGTGTGTGTGAGAGTGTGTATGTGAAAATGTGTGTGTGTATATGTGTGTCTATATGTGTGTATTTGTGTGTATGTGAGTGTGTATGAGTGTGAATGTATGTGTGTGTGAGGGTATTTGTGTGAGTGTGTGAATGTGTGTGTGTGTGTGTGTATAAGTGTATGTGTATGTGTGTATGAGTTTATATGTGTATGCATGTGAATGTGTGTATGAATATGTATGTGTGTGTCTGTGTGTGAGTGTATATGGGTATGTGTGTATGAGTGTGTGAGTGTATGTGTATGTGTGCATGAGTGTGTGAGTGTGTGTATGTGTATGTATATGTGAGTGTATGTGTGAGCATGTGTATGAGTGTGTATGAGTGTGTGTGAGTGCATATGTGAGCTTATGTATGTATATGAGTGTGCCTGTGAGTGTGAGTGTATGTATATGTGAGCATGTGTATGAGTGTATGTGTATGAGTGTGTGTGAGAGTGTTGTGTATGTATGTGTGAACGTGTGTGTATGAGTGTGAGCGTGTGAATGAGTATGTGTGTGTGTATGAGTGTGTCTGTGAATGTGTATTAGTGTGTGTGAGTGTGAGCATGTGTGTATGAGTGTGTATGAGTGTGAGTGTGTGTATGAGTGTGTCTGTGAATGTGTGTGAATGTGTATTAGTGTGTATGAGTGGGTGTGTATGAGTGTGAGCGTGTGTGTATGAGTGTGTCTGTGAATGTGTGTGAATGTGTATTAGTGTGTATGAGTGGGTGAGTGTGTATGAGTGTGTATGTGAGTGTGTGTGCGCGCTGGGGAAAGGGTAGAGATAAAGAGCACATGCAATTACTCCCTGAAGTGCACCCTAACCCTGGGCCTCCTGGAGAGCTGTGTGTTCCCAATCCCCAACATCCAACCCATGCTTTCTACTCCACCAGAGAGCCCTGCAGTGCCCACCTCTATGCCATTCTCCTACAGACAGTAAATCTTAGCTAACTTGATTGACGCAGGTATCATGCCCAGGCTATAAACTTTGGGAGCAACGCTTTAGAAGGGGCTTGGAGGACTTCAGAGGCAGATACAATGACAGTAAGTGAGAGTCATAGTGGAGTCAAAACAAAAACAGACAAACACAAACCTAAAATGCAGGGCTAAGCCCTGTGCATCAGCAAAGGAAGCATCAGCTGGATGCTCACAAGATCATAGAGGGACCTTAGAGTCCAACCCATCTCCCAAGGCACAAAGTCTATGTCTAGTGTATCTGGCATGGTCATTTGGCTCAGACTTGTAGGGACGGGAACACAAGGACCACACATGGCAACTCATTTCAGAGTTTTCCTTTATACAGAATGGGGAATTTCTTTATGGTGCTCTGACTCTGGTTCTGGTGTGACACTTTGGGCTTGGAGTGTGGAGCCATGGAAGCCTGGACTCATGGAAGCCTGGACTTGTGTCCCCTTAAGTCTTCTCTTCATTCCTCATGTGACTCAGGTTCCAGCTTTTTGACATCCTGGCCACCCACCTCTGGATGAGCTCCTTATCCAGAATTTGATGCACTGGACACATCATTTATTAATTTTTAAAATTAAAAAAAATTTTTTTTGAGTTGGAATCTCACTCTGTCATCCAGGCTGGAGTGCAGTGGTGTGATCTCAGTTCACTGCAACCTCCGCCTCCCGGGTTCAACAGATTCTCTTGCTTCAGCCTCCTGAGTAGCTGGGACTACAGGCATGTACCACCACACCCTGCTAATTTTTTATTTTATTTTATTTTTAGTAGAGACAGGTTTTCACCATGCTGGCCAGGCTGGTCTTGAACTCCTGACCTCAGGTGATCCCCCCGCCTCGGCCTCCCAAAGTGCTAGGATTACAGGCGTGAGCCACCGTGCCTAGCCCACAATTTATTAATTCAACAGAAGATTTTGGTCACATTGCCTAGGGGTTAAGAGCTCAAGTTCTGGAATCATTCAATCTTGGATTCAAGTCCTGGCTCCACCACTTAGTAGCTGCATAATCTCGGGTAAGTAAGTTACTTAACCTCTGAACTTCAGTTTCCTCCTCTTTAAAATGAAGATAAAAATAATAGCTCCTTCACAGAGGATTGAGTTATATAGTGTGTGTAAATGACCTCCCACAGTGCCTGGCGTATGGTAAACACTCGGAATTTGGCGGCCACGTTGGACTGATGGTGACTCATGCTGAGCCTGTACTTAGCTGAAAGCCAAGGGTCTTTTTCGCATGAACTGCTGGCATTTATCCTTATTAGACTTCATTTTGTCAGTTTCAGTCCATTGTCTCTTCCTGTCCACATGTCTCATTCTGCCACCGTACATTAGCACCGTACATTAGCCAGCTAGCGCATCCAACTTAGCCATCTGCAAATCTGATAATGTGCCTTTTATATTTTCAACTGCAATCTCACCCCAGTCTGATGCCAACATGTTATTCAAGATTCTTTAGGTTCAACTGTTCACCCAACCCTCAAGTTACTCAATTGTGCTTTCTCATGGAGCCCACTCTGGCTCCTCCGAGTGAGAAATTCTTTCTTTCCCCCTGGAAATTTTGAAGGCTCCAAGGAAAAAGTTAAATTAGATTTAATAACTTCTGTTTAAAAGACCAAGGAAATTATAAAACCCATTAGAAGGACTGTAATCAAAAACTGGTCAACATGAAGTTTGGGCAGTTGGCAGTGTAAATTTTATTTATCTAGAACATCCCCTCTTGAGGAGTGGTATAAATCCTCCACAATGCCAGAAATCGAGGCACCATTGCATAGGGCATTCTGTATTTTTCCACATGGTTTATACTTTCTCTCTATTGAAATAGAAACTTCTCCAGGTCAGGAGCCCTTCTGTCATTTTGTATCTCTTATCAGCACCTGAGTCTGAGCTTCGCACACAACTCCTAATACCCACTGGCTGACAAATCATCACTGTAAAAATGGACCATTTATATGTACTTGTGATGGTTAACTTTGCATGTCAACCTGGGTGGACTACAGGGTGCCCAGGTTAAGCGTTGCTTCTGGGTGTTCCTGGATGAGATTGGCATTTGAATCAGTGGATTGCCCTCCACCATGTGGACAGACATCATCCAATCTGTCGAGGGCCTAACTAGAACAAAAGGTGGAGGAAGCGGGAATTTGCCTGCTTTTTCCAGTCTCACTACCTGGGCTGGGACATCTCTCATCTCCTGCCCTGGGACTGGAATCTACACCATTGGCTTCACTGGTTCTCAGGCCTTTGGACTCGCACAGAGTGACAGCACCAGTTCTCCTGGGTCTCCTGCTTGCAGGTGGCAGCTCATGGGATGCTTAGTCTCCATAATTAATCAAGTGAGCCAATTCCCACACACACACACACACACACGCACGCGCACACACACACACACACACACGCTAGTCTCCTCTTGGTTCTGTTTCTCTGGAGAAACTGCAGAACATATCTAGCTTCAGACAGTGAGAGCTCAGATATGAGACTCAAGAGGGGAGAGATGACATTTTGTTTATTTTTGTCACCCTCAGGGTACCTGTATCATCCCATGTTGCACCTGGTAGATTTAGAACTCAGAAAATATGTTTTTCTACATGTTGAATGAATAACATGAGGGAACACAGCCACAGTCCCAGAGTCACACTGATCCTATTCACGTGCTTTCCTTCCCTCACTGAAGATGACATTACTGACACATTGTCAAGAAACACTGCAATCAAGAGCCGTGAATAGAGGTCTGATGCAGGGATGGCGCTGGGCTAGATAGGCCATAGACATTGTACATCCCAGAGAGCATGAACCTTGGTGGGGAGAGCACATGTCTATGAAAAGTTTACATCTGGTGTATCTGATGCACCATTTAAAAGATAAAGACATCAAATAGACTCAAAGAGAAGGGATCAATACTTTCAGCCTTTGGTCATTGAAAGGGCTTCACCAAAGAAAGTAATTGAGTAGGGCTTTAAATGTCAAAGGAATGGGAGAGAACTTTCCAAAGTGGGAGAATAACCCAAGTCGCAGTAAGAGGATGGTCAAGAAGTAGGTGGGTTTGGGGAATGACAAGGATTTGGGGGCTCCTAAAGAGCACCAGCCCAGCTTCCCCCTATGAGCCATGGCACATTCTGCTGTCACAGTGGTGCACAGGTGGTTGTGGAATAGGTGTTTTTTCTGCAAAGTTAACTGGCTCAGAAAGGGCTATAACCCATGTGCTCTGCCTTACTGGCATTTCCCTCCAATCTGAGCTAAGAAGTTCAGCTAAACAGACTCTATTTGGACTAAGCTGCTCCCTGTAGCCCAACTACTAAATATCATCATCAGCCAAAGCCATGTCACCAGGCAGGTGGATTAGGATTTTTCACCTCAAATGATAAGACATGCTTTCTGGCTCCTCCAGCCCCCAGCAATAGGGACACACAGCCCCTCCCTGGACTGTCTTCCTTTACTTCTCACAGAGTCCTGTTACCCTCCCAAGCGACTGCCTCTGCAGACTCTCCTTATGGACAAAGGGGCGTCCCTCGGATAACTGTTGCCCGGCAGCATCTCTGCTGTGCCCTTGGAGAAACAGAGACACTGTCTGCTTGAAAGCTAAGGCATGCTGTTGGCTTTCGGGCTGCCTATAGTGAAACACAAAGATTAGGTTTCTCAATTAATAGTTTTCTCACTTTAAAATGTTATTTAGGATTCAGTTCTTTCTAAACGTCATTTTTTCCCTCTACCCTCTACTTTCAACCCCTGCCCTTGCTGGTTTTAATTTCACAATTTTAAAGAGAAGCCTGGAGAACAAGCTTGTGGAGCTCTCGTAAGAAAAGTCACATTTTAGGTTGCTTTTTTCTTTAGGCAGATACAAAACCCCATATTACCTATTCTTTTTTTTTCACAAAAGAACGGGGGCAATTAGAACAACTGCCTGGTGATTCTGGTCACAGATTAGCTTTTACATGAGTCCCCAGGATATTGGGGTTGTACCCATCTCCAGGAATGAAAGCACTGCTGAGAGCTTTGGGGATTCTATTCTTTTTGGTGAGCCTGAGGCTATGGCTATGCAATGCCCACTATATATATATATGTGTGTGTGTGTGTGTGTGTAGATAGATAGCCACACCCACACATATATATGTGTATAGATAGATAGATAGATACAAAGGAGAGAGAGAGAGAGAGAGACAGGGGAAGGCGGGGTGGGGAGAGAGAGAGAAAGAAAGAAAAGGAACCTAAAAGCAAACAAAAAACTAGTCAGTTAAATCTATCCAGTAGAAAGACAAAGTGTTCATTTGCAGTCAAATACAACTGTTGGAGAATTGCCTAATTCTACTTTTGGAAAGGTCTGTTGTCTATTAAAGCATCCATAGGCCCAGCTCCGTTCTTCCTCATATCACAGAAGCGAAAGACTCATAGTTCTTAGCAATAACTCCATGTGTTCCCAGTGCCATGAAGCCACATACCACTTTATGGAGTCTTTTGCTTATGGTGTAGTGATCAAGTGTATACACTTTGAAATCTAATAGTTACAGGTTTGAATCTAATTCTGCTACTTTCAGCTTTGTGATTTGGGGTGAGTCTCTTAATTCTCTGAGCTTAGCTGTAAAATGGAAATACTAGCATGTGCCTTGTAGAGCTCTTGGGAGTATTACATAACAAATGTAGCACTTCTGATAGAGTACCTGGCGCTTAGTAGGCATTCAAACATGAGCTTCCTTTCGTCTTCCTTCTGTGCCTCTGCCCCTAACCTTACCCCCGTCTCTACGATTCAGGCTTTTTCATCAGAAACCCTAAGCAGAGACCAGGTGTGAATGATGAGAAAGTTCAAATGGAACCAGGTGTTGCTGAATGAGATCATCATTCATTTTGCTCCCAGGTTCTGGCTGTTTTGTTTTGTTTCTTTTTCCCTACTCATGGCAGGCTTAAACATTTGCTCTGAAATTTTGCCACAACCTGGGCTTCCCGCTGACAATTTCCGTTTGAGCTTTTGAGAATGCCACAGACAGTGAATGGAGAGGGCTCACTCTAGGGAAGGCGCAAAGAAAGAACATGCGGTAACTTAAGTCGGGGGAGAAGAAACAGAAATGTTGTTTTTTGGAGGGGTGGATGAAAACATTGTCAGGGCTCAGGGAAACATGGTAAGTCTCTCTGTAACAAACATTCATTGAGCACCTACTGGATACAGGCTCAGCTTTCTAATGAGATGCCCCCAAAATGGGAAGTCGGATTCCTTCCTTTGTGTGCTTATCATCTAAACAGACATCCAGAGACTGAAAAAGGTCAACAGCAACTGAGTTTTCGGCATCAATCACACAGCTCCTAAAAGGTTTGAGACCGAGGGAGCAACTGGATGTGTTTAATCAAGCAAGGCTTCCTGAAAGAGGCAAGTTTTGAGCCAGTTTGAAGGAGATGAGGATTATGGGTGAAAGAGGAATTCAGGGTCTAGAACTGCAGGTGCCAAGGCTCAGTGTTAAGCGGTCATTCCAGTGGGTGACAAGGCCCCCTCATCCTCAAGTGCTGAGTGAATCTCCCTTCATTGGAGGCTCTCTTTCAGGGGCCCTGCAGGGACCCAGGCAGGGGGGTGGGGCTACAAGTGGTCTAACCTCATTGGATCGGAGGACTCCGAAGAACGGGTAGAGGAAGGCCGGCACCAGGGCTGCAGCTCCCAGAGGCACTGCCTCCGACACCCAGTACACAGCAGTCACGATCAGCACGTAAGCACACGAGGCCTCCTGCGAGGGAAGGAAAGGGGCAGTCATTCATCGGAATAGCAGGAATAGTCACTGCCACTGAGCGTCCGGATGCAACCCTGACATCGAAGCAGCAGGTACTCGGACTCT
>NW_012106686.1:930270-943949 GCF_000951045.1 Mandrillus leucophaeus | reverse complement strand
TTTTCACAAAAGAACGGGGGCAATTAGAACAACTGCCTGGTGATTCTGGTCACAGATTAGCTTTTACATGAGTCCCCAGGATATTGGGGTTGTACCCATCTCCAGGAATGAAAGCACTGCTGAGAGCTTTGGGGATTCTATTCTTTTTGGTGAGCCTGAGGCTATGGCTATGCAATGCCCACTATATATATATATGTGTGTGTGTGTGTGTGTGTAGATAGATAGCCACACCCACACATATATATGTGTATAGATAGATAGATAGATACAAAGGAGAGAGAGAGAGAGAGAGACAGGGGAAGGCGGGGTGGGGAGAGAGAGAGAAAGAAAGAAAAGGAACCTAAAAGCAAACAAAAAACTAGTCAGTTAAATCTATCCAGTAGAAAGACAAAGTGTTCATTTGCAGTCAAATACAACTGTTGGAGAATTGCCTAATTCTACTTTTGGAAAGTTCTGTTGTCTATTAAAGCATCCATAGGCCCAGCTCCGTTCTTCCTCATATCACAGAAGCGAAAGACTCATAGTTCTTAGCAATAACTCCATGTGTTCCCAGTGCCATGAAGCCACATACCACTTTATGGAGTCTTTTGCTTATGGTGTAGTGATCAAGTGTATACACTTTGAAATCTAATAGTTACAGGTTTGAATCTAATTCTGCTACTTTCAGCTTTGTGATTTGGGGTGAGTCTCTTAATTCTCTGAGCTTAGCTGTAAAATGGAAATACTAGCATGTGCCTTGTAGAGCTCTTGGGAGTATTACATAACAAATGTAGCACTTCTGATAGAGTACCTGGCGCTTAGTAGGCATTCAAACATGAGCTTCCTTTCGTCTTCCTTCTGTGCCTCTGCCCCTAACCTTACCCCCGTCTCTACGATTCAGGCTTTTTCATCAGAAACCCTAAGCAGAGACCAGGTGTGAATGATGAGAAAGTTCAAATGGAACCAGGTGTTGCTGAATGAGATCATCATTCATTTTGCTCCCAGGTTCTGGCTGTTTTGTTTTGTTTCTTTTTCCCTACTCATGGCAGGCTTAAACATTTGCTCTGAAATTTTGCCACAACCTGGGCTTCCCGCTGACAATTTCCGTTTGAGCTTTTGAGAATGCCACAGACAGTGAATGGAGAGGGCTCACTCTAGGGAAGGCGCAAAGAAAGAACATGCGGTAACTTAAGTCGGGGGAGAAGAAACAGAAATGTTGTTTTTTGGAGGGGTGGATGAAAACATTGTCAGGGCTCAGGGAAACATGGTAAGTCTCTCTGTAACAAACATTCATTGAGCACCTACTGGATACAGGCTCAGCTTTCTAATGAGATGCCCCCAAAATGGGAAGTCGGATTCCTTCCTTTGTGTGCTTATCATCTAAACAGACATCCAGAGACTGAAAAAGGTCAACAGCAACTGAGTTTTCGGCATCAATCACACAGCTCCTAAAAGGTTTGAGACCGAGGGAGCAACTGGATGTGTTTAATCAAGCAAGGCTTCCTGAAAGAGGCAAGTTTTGAGCCAGTTTGAAGGAGATGAGGATTATGGGTGAAAGAGGAATTCAGGGTCTAGAACTGCAGGTGCCAAGGCTCAGTGTTAAGCGGTCATTCCAGTGGGTGACAAGGCCCCCTCATCCTCAAGTGCTGAGTGAATCTCCCTTCATTGGAGGCTCTCTTTCAGGGGCCCTGCAGGGACCCAGGCAGGGGGGTGGGGCTACAAGTGGTCTAACCTCATTGGATCGGAGGACTCCGAAGAACGGGTAGAGGAAGGCCGGCACCAGGGCTGCAGCTCCCAGAGGCACTGCCTCCGACACCCAGTACACAGCAGTCACGATCAGCACGTAAGCACACGAGGCCTCCTGCGAGGGAAGGAAAGGGGCAGTCATTCATCGGAATAGCAGGAATAGTCACTGCCACTGAGCGTCCGGATGCAACCCTGACATCGAAGCAGCAGGTACTCGGACTCTGATGCAGGTACAAGCATACAGCCCTGGGACCAAAGCTGGACTGGCAGGCGAGCATGGTGAATACATGGTGAGTCCATCCTTTGGTGGGTGACATTCTGGCTGCTCCTTGGGGGACCGATGCCTGGCCTGTGGTTTGCACTAGTGTGTAGCCAGGCAGCTCTGAGGGTTCTGGAAATTGCCAAGGTGGGGACTGAACTTAACTGCAGTGACCAGACCCACGATTACAAAACCATACAAGTGGAGTTCAAAGCTTTAACTTGAACTGGGATGTAACTGGTGTTAAGTTGACTGGGTAGTAGAAGTTCTTGGGGGTAGTTGGAGATAGGAATCACTGCGTGCGGTTGGGACTGGGGCTCACACTTGTAATCCCAGCACTTTGGGAGGCCAAGGTGGGAGGATCACTTGAGCCCAGGAGTTTGAGACCAGCCTGGGCAATATACAGCAAGACCCCATCTCTAACAAATAAAAGATAAATTAGCCAGGTGTGGTGGCACAGGCCTGTAGTCCCGGCTACTTGGGAGGCTGAGGCCGGAGGATCACTTGAGCCCAGGGGCTTTAGGCTGCATGCAGTGAGCTATGGTCATGTGCCACTGCACTCCAGCCTGGGACTACAGGACCACAGAGTGCGATGCTGTCTCCGGGAAAAAAAGAAAGAAAGAAAAAAAAAGGACAGTTAGTTCACATGTAAGCTCTGAGATCAGCCATCCTGAATTTGACTCATGTGCCTAAGGTATGAAGATATGTGGCATTGGTGTGTGCCTGACTGAAGAGAAGTGGATCAGTAAGAAGTGAGATTTACAAACAATCCAAAAGGTGGTTTCTGGACTGTGCTCTTGCAGCCCTGGGCATCTTGGGTGTGTCTCAAGAATATCCCAGGGAGATGAGCAAGACTTGGAATCTGGACCCCCTCTCTAGCCTCATCCCAAATGGAGTAGCTTTGTTCTCATTTGATTCATATACAAACATTACATGTGAAATTTCATTTGAAAAAAAAAAAAAAGGCTTTACTGCTTTAAAAATGAATAAACAAAGTTAAATCCCCCTGTTTTAGACTATTTGCTGAAACAACTTGATTCAGTAGTAAATTTTAATCAAATAAATTGTTAGGCAAGAACTGGTTGACCATTCCCCCTTCAGTTTTGGATCTGAGGTTCTATCATGTTTTGCGTCTAGAGACTGATCCTTCGCCCAAAGGTCTCTGTACGAGTTAATAAGGAGCTCCCTTCCCTGAGGGAGGACTGAGGAGGAAGGCAGCGATCCTGAGCATGGGACTCTCATTTTGGATGAGGAAGCATCAGCTCCTAACTCAGTGTTTCTCAGCCTTGGCACTACTGACATTTAGGGCCACATAGTTTCTTGTTGCAGGGGGCTGTCCTGTGCACTGTAAAGGAGCAGCATCCTTGGTCTCTACCCACTAAATGCCAGTAGCACTTCCTCCATTGTGACAACCAAAAAACCGTCTCTAGACATTGCCAAATGTCCCTTGGGGAGGTAAAATGATCCCTGATTGAGAGCCACTGCCCTAACCAGGGTCTGGTTCTCATAGCTCTTGGACTCCATTCTACCTGCCTGACCCCATGGAAACATCCGTCTACAAAGACTAAAGACAGCCATCTATCTAGAAGGGGAGGCCTGGAAATTCACCGACATTTTCCATAGCCCACTCACTTTGCTGGCTGGACAACCCAGGGGTGCACAGGGTAATGAAGTACAACATTCTTATCAAAAGCCAGCCCTCCAGCAGCTTACCCTCTAGTCATGCTGATGGCCCTGAATTGCGCTGATGAAGGCTGTTATGACAGGTTACTGGCTTGCTCTAGGGAGAGGCTACAGTTCAAGGGCCTTGTTAATGGGAACATCACCGAGCTCCGTGACTCGGAAGACCATTTATAGAAAATCCAAGTTGGCTGTGGGCACCTCAATTTTTACATAGTTCTAAACCACCAGGACTCGTGTCTGACTTGCCCTGAGGCTGGCTGCTGATCAAGGAACCCGACAAATCTTGCTGTTTATCGCCCCTTGAGTTCAGAACACGCGTCCTCAAACTCTTGCATAAAAGTTACAAAAGGTCGCTGTATCAGTGAGGGGCAGCTGGAGTGATTAAATCAGCTGGGCTGGCAAGGACCTTTGCCCTCCTGATATTCGTGGATTATGGGATTGGGGTTTGAGAAATGGGAACGGGGCCCAATGATTGTTGACTGTAGCTCCCCACTGAGATGTTCTCTGGGGCCAAAAGATCAGAGGGAAGATAAAACTTTTGGAAGTGCTGATAAGACAACAGAACCAATGGTGGGAAAAAAAAGGCTCCACTTGGAAACGAATTCAGTTTAGAGAAATACCCTGTTTGCTATAGAAATAAAACTACCTAAACCAGTTCAAGCCCACGTGTTCTCGTCTCTTTCCTGGGAAAGAGACAGAGTGGCAGATCTTAATTCTAGTTGAAGAGAAAGAGTTGAGAGACAAAATGTCTGCCCCTCACTGGAGACCCCTTATTTCTTCCTGGAACCCTTAGTCTTTCTTGATCTGGTCATTACAGGGCTACAAGTTAGAAGTTAAGGGGGAGGAGGTGGGGAGAGAAGGTGGCGAGCAAGGGAAAGGAGAAAGAGGAAAGGAGCCTGTAATCCCAGCACTTTGGGAGGCTGAGGTGGGTGGGTCACTTGAGGTCAGGAGTTCGAGACCAACCTGGCCAACATGGCGAAACCCTGTCTCTACTAAAAATACAAAAAAATTAGCCAGATGTGGTGGCACATGCCTGTAATCCTAGCTACTCAGGAGGCTGAGGCAGGAGAATGCCTTGAACCCGGGAGGCAGAGGTTGCAGTGAGCCAAGATCGCGCCACTGCGCTCTAGAGCCTGGGTGACAGAGTGAGACTCTGTCTCGAAAAAAAAAAAAAAAGAGGAGAGAGAGAGAGAAAGAAAGAGAGAGGACTTTCCTTCTGCCGGGCACCTTTAGTTTTGAATTAGGAGAATTTGGGTAAAATAAGGCAAACATTTCGGTTGTAAATATTATTAGACATGCGACTAGGTTGCTGGAGGAAGTAAGTCATCAGGCCTTCACCCAGCAGTAGTAAGGACAGGATTGATTACTATCATTTTTTACCTGGATTTTCCTTAGAGTAGAAGAATGGACAAGAGACACCTTTAGAGAGTCTTTCCGTATAGTTTCCACTTATTTCACCCATGGAATCTCCATAAACTTCATTTTTCCACTTCTAAACCATCCCAAAATTCAGGAGGTAAGCTTGTATTCAGACAACCAAAAATACTGCAAAGTTTGCTTACAAGGAGTCCCATGTCCTCGGTGCCTATCCCATGTCTAGCAAGTGGCTCAATTCACGTGGGCTGAACTGCGCTGGACTTCTCTGCTGGCTGTCAGGTCTCGCTCATCTGGAGAGAATATTCTGCAACCCCCAGGCTCTTTATCAACACCACTGGTTCCTTATAAACAGGTGTGTGGGGGTTGGGGATTGGTGAGTATTCAGACAATGTCTTCAAGGGAGAGTGCTATCTACTATTTTTTGGTTTCTGTTTACAAGTAAAGGAAAGAATTTGAAAGTGACATTTCCCTATGTAGGACGTTTCCTAGTCAGCTACTAACTTAGGCATGGAACTGCTCGTTTTCCATGCAGTTTGACCACTCCAGTGATATCCCACTCCAACTTCACGGGAAGGAGGTTAAAGTCTGTTATCTGTTACCATGAACGACTGGGGGCGCCTTTTAAAAAAATTTAGCTTGGGTGGTTGAGATGCAACTTTTATCCCACTGGGGGCACTGAGGAAGGGCTTAGTTATGGATGCCCTCTCTTGTACCCTCTTCTTCTGTAACATGATAAATAGTGTCTGGACCTCTAGTTTTAGAGAGCTGGGCAAGAAAAAGGGGAAGGTCATTTTGACTCCTCCTAAAATGTAGCTGAGGCTTGTCGCTTAGAAGAACCATCAAAACTGCAGGCCAGGAGCTCCTGTCCAGGTACTGCATCGCTGCTCTCAGCTTCAGCCCAGGGCAAGCACATCTATTTGGAATTTTAAGGGTTCAATATCAGAATCTAAAAGTTTGAGGCAGGCCAGGCATGGTAGCTCACACCTGTAATCTCAACATTGTGGGAGGATCACATCAGACCACGAGTTTGAGACCAGCCTGGGCAACATGGTGAAACCTCCATTTCTACAAAAAAGAAAAAAATTTTTAAAATTTTTTAATTAGCTGCATGCGGTGGTGCTTGCTTGCCTGTAGTCCCAGCTACTCCGGAGGCTGAGGCACGAGGATTGCTTAACCCCAGGAGCTCTGCAGTGAGCTATGATTGTGCCACTGCACCCCAGACTGGGTGACAGAGTGAGACTCTGCGTCTACAAAAAAAAAGTTTGATGAAAGGGGTGACAGATGGATGAAAAACACTCTATCTGCTGGGCACCTAGTCTGTGCCTTCTGTGGGCTGTGGCCAAGGTCCCCAAAGGTGGGGCTGACTCAACCAGGAGATATGAGAGGTTCCTGATACTGCTTAGGAGAGGAGGCTAATATGTCCCTTGGTAACAGTCCCTTATATCAACCTGACATTGAGAAAAAAGAAAAACAAGAAAAGACACAAAAAGAAAAAAAATCAGACCCATTTGGACAAAGCAGAAAATTGACTGGGGAACAGTCCAGGAAAAATGTCAGCAACAATCACTGTCTGCTAATCCCAGCCCAGTTTTAATTGGCATCTCCCTGGCACTCTGGAGTATTTATTCTATGAAAGATTTACGCCAGTTTGTTTTTGAGAAGAGCCGTCCTAATCCCCTCTGTTTAACTTTTTAACTTAATCTTGGTTACCAAGTTACTTAAGGAGCAGAGTAGAAGAATTACTCCCCCTCCTACAAACGTGATTAACCTGTTTTAGCTTACTTTTCCTAAAGTCTCCAGGGCAGTGCCAGCTGGAGGACGGGGACAAGCCACAGACAGGAGGAAGAGAACAGCGGAAGGAAGGGAAGGGAAGCAGGTGACCACGGGGAGGGTGTGACAGTCGAGCTGGATGCGGAACCAGAGCTCAGGTTCCTCTGTTCACACAAACCAGGTGAAGAATGAGCTCACAGGGTAGAGTTTGAGGGCTCTTATCTCTTTTTCATCGTGCCACTTTTTGTCTGTCCTTCAAGGGCACAGAGAAGAAAACACAGAAGACACAAATAATTCAAGGCCACATGCATGGGACCGGGGCAGCCTGCCAAGCTCTTCTTTCGTTCCTTCTCTAATCATTCATTCCCTGAAGCTGATAGAAGCCTCCAGGATTAGAGCTTCAACTGTGGTCATGGCAGCCCACCAGGATGCCACCACAGACCACAGACTGGCTCCACCGTTCTCTTCCTCCCCCAGCCTTCTCCTCAGTGCCACTGTTGGGAGCTCTTTCTGTGTCTCCAGGGGCTCTCAGATAACCAGGGTCCCAGGTGAATTCCTGACAAACACAGATGCACCATGTCGTTTGCATGGGTGTCGCTGGCCCTGGCTGCTGGGGCGGGCTGGCCTGCTGCTTGGTGCAACATCCATCAGTCACTTCTGCCAAGGCCCCTACTCTGTCCTGACCCCTGGTGGAGGCCATGGGGTTGGGGCACTGGGACTGGGATAGGAGATGAACATGACAGCTTTTAGGAAGAAGGTATCTTGGTTTCCTCCAGAAAAACCCTTCCATTTCTTTAAACCCACCACAAGCCACTTTGAGGGACTGCCTGAGCACCCCATGTTCCCCATCGACCTCCCCTCTTTGCCCTCCCACTGACTCCCCGACCCCCGGCGGGCGCAGGTCGGTACTCACGCTGCTGGGGTGGAGGACGGGCAGAGGCAGCAGCAGGAGCGGGACGCAGACGACCAGCAGCAGCTTCCGGGCTCGGAGCAGGCCCTGCAGCAGGCCCATCGCGCCGCTGTCCTCTCCAGCTCGTCCTCGGACCCCGCTCTGCCGGCGAAGGGCTTCCTCCCTGGGCACTGCTCTCTATCCAGAGAGACTTCTTAAACCTTTCTTGGCTTCCAAGAGTCCTCCTTCGTCTTGGGGGCAGAACTGGAGGGCAGTTATACCCTCGCTGTTTCTGCAAGAGGCTGGGCTCCCGGCCTCCTGCTTTAGGTGGGATTGATGAGCATCGTTTTGTGACCAGCAAAAAGGAACTGGGAAAGGATGATAAACGGGGGCATAGTGGGCCTTCTCTCGGCTTGATTAGTAATAGAGTAACTTCATTCTAGGTGTCAGCAAAAACCCTCTTAATCCATCAAACCACACCTTTGCTGCTGCTGCTCGGCCTTGAAGAAATCATTTAAAAGCTTAAAAACATGAAAAACGCTCAGAGCATATTGTGCTCTCCATCAGTTTTCCTCCCTCTGATGACCTATTTTGGGGAGTCCTTGTTTCATCTCCTACCTAGGCTCCCTGTTCGTAAGAATCTAGTAGCCCCTTTCCTTAAAACAAGCACCTGAGCTTGTCAGAGTTGCAGGCGGACTTCAGGTGGGGCTGCTGGTCGCTCCCAGGACCTGGTACCTTAACTCTGTTCACATGTCTTTCCCTCAGATTGGTTCCCTACTTATAATTTGCCTTGAGCCTGGGCCTCCAAAGCAGAAAAGAAAAGTCCCCACGACATTCCTTTTTATCAAAGGACAAAAACTTACTGGAGGCCCACCTTTAACTTTCATCCACCAATGGGAAGCCGGGACAGAGGCAGTAGCTCCGCCCACTCCTCAAAGCCAATCAGCAAATTGAAAAGAAAGAGTTAATTTCTCTCGCCGAGGCCGCTCTTGATTGGTCACAGCGGGGGCTTGCTGATTCCGCAGAACCTAGGCAGCCTGCTAAGCTTATTTTTCAGTTCCTCCAACTTCCTAGGGCTGGAGTGATGACCATCATCGTAAACATAATCTCACGTACCCAAGCACAGCTTTATTGTTTCGGATCATAGGACACAGAGCTTTGGCTGGGAGGGCCACCTGCTGATCTAGACCTTAGGAAGGGAATGTTCCTGGTGGCAGGGAGAAAATGCAACATTCCTTCTGGAGAATTTGCCTCAGAGTGTACAAAGTTAAGCCTTTCAGACTTCCCTGCTGGCAAAGATCGTTCGCCTCAGCACCAGGGGGGAATATAAAGGGTCTAGGCCAGCCGAGGGTATGAGCCCGTGAGAAAGACTCCAGATCTTTTGGAAAGTACAGCTGCCTCCCTGGCAAAGTCTAGATGCCAGTCTCATGCCCAGATGTCAGTGGACTCTCTGGCTAAAGTAGGTGCTCAAATGCTTCTCTCTGAGGCTCTCCAAAAAGGAAACCGAAGCCCTTCTTTGGCTGGTACAAAAGGAGGAGGTGGGAGGGCAGGGAAGAAGTTGAGTTCAGGGACAAGGTCTTAGCTGCAGCTGAACTCTGGAATTTCTCCTGCTTACAGACTGGAAGAAGTTGTTAGCTTCTTTTCTCAGAACGGACATGTGGATTTGGGGCAAGGAAGAAAAGCAAAAGCAAAAGCCCAAACATTCTGTAAGTAGTGGTTCCTGGCAACATGACCTTACCTTGATCTGGGAGATGCTGAGCAGAGTCAAAGGGTTATAAAACCCACGTTGTCTTGAATTCACAGAACACAGGAATGGCGTTCCAAGATCTGCAGCTATACTACTTGGAAATGATCCCCAGGCTAAAGTGACCAGGGAAGCCAAAAAACAAATTCTTCTTGACTTTTAAGGCAGGTGCAACTGTGGACAGCCCAGGTCCCCTTTGAAATTATCTTGCCATCGTAGGATGGGCTAGGATGACTCAACTCTTTAAATGCATGTTAAAGACTGGCTACTGTATTTACTACATTCTGGCCTCATTTTTTTGGTTATGATTTTGAAACTCAGAATGAACAATACCACGTGTGATGTTTTGGTCGCAAACATTAAAGACACTGGATAATTATAAGCAGCTGTGGAAGTCAACATCCACTGTTAACCCCATGAACCATTTCAGATTCCTCAGCGAGATACTCTGAGATAACAAAGATTCCGGTGAGCAACTCAATCATGACATTTTTATTATACCATAGACGAATATTTGTTAAATAAAAATAGGTACAGCAAGTGATACAATAACACCAGTAGTTCTCCTTCAGAACTCTACCCATTTTTCAGAGGAAGGAAACACTTTTCCAGAATACAATGCTCAAGAAATGTAAGCCAGATCCCACTTGTATGAGGTATCTTAAGTAGTCAGACTCTCAAAAACAGAAAGCAGAATAATGGTACCGAGACCTGGGGCAGGCAGGGGGAAGGGGGAAAGGGGAGTTGTTCAATGCGTATAGAGCTTCAGACTTACAAGATGAGAAAGTTCCGGGGGTCTGTCGTACAGCAACATGCATGGAGTTAACACTGCTGTACTATATGCTTAAAAATGGTTAAGATGGTAAATTTTACGTGATGTGTTTTTTACCACAATAAAAAAAAATAAGATATTGAAATGGATTAGGAAAGTAAGGGGTGTTGTACAAAATAATTTAACAAGCATTTAATTTTAGACTGTTGGACCTGCAGAAATACTTTGATTTGTTAGATTCAAGGTGAGGTGACAGAGCAACGAAGGTTTCAGCAGTTAAATGTTTGTTGATGTCTCTTGAGTGACACTGGAGATAGCTGTGAGGATGCCAACGATGGAGGAAACGTAGAAAGTTTTTAGATCGTGGGGCGGGCGCGATGGCTCACGCCTGTAATCCTAGCACTTTGGGAGGCCAAGGCCGGCAGACCACTTGAGGTCAGGAGTTTGAGACCAGGCTGGCCAACATGGTGAAACCCCATCTCTGCTAAAAATACAAAAAAATTAGCAGGGCATGGTGATGTACACTTATGGTCCCAGCTACTCGGGAGGTTGAGGTGGGAGAATCGCTTGAACCCTGTAGGCAGAGGCGCCACTGCACTCTAGCCTGGGGACAGAGAGAGACTGTCTCAAAAAACAAACAAACAAAAACAAAACAAAAAACCCACAAAGTTTTTAGATCCTAAAATTTGTCAGCAGAAATGGTTACATAAGTCATGGGCAAGTTTCCACTATGAACATCACACTCCCATATTATTCTAACAGTAATTATAACCAAATGTGACCCCTTCATGACTGTAGTTGTGTAGAGTGTGGCACTAATGAGGCAAAATAGGAGACCCTGTTTGTCTGTCTAGTCTACATTTCTACTGTTCCTTGGGCAAAGAATAGGGTTTTCTGGCGGCTGGTGGTGATCATAGTATTCGATTCTGCATGTCAATGAAGTCATTGTTATAAAACTGTGGGTAAACAATTATCTGCATTCAGATTAAAATAGTTTTTAGGATTCTAGTTACTGAAAACGAGTCTTCATCTGTCTTTAAAAAGGTCATGTCCGTCTTTTTTCTATTTTTTTTTCAGTCATTGATTGCCACAGAAATTCAGGCGCCAATTTGTGTTTAATTTTTTTGTTGCTGGGTGAGTGTTCCTGGGAACCATCCTCCCATTCATGGATTTCCTAACTACTGGGAGCAGCCATCTACATAACATAGTGGTCAGGGACTACAGGGGTGGGCCTTTCTGTCTGATGATTCTGAGTACAAGAAAGTTTTCAGATCCATTGTCAAGGGAGTGAAGCCTCAGGGTGGGACACTGACTATCAGGGTATTGCACAGTGTCTAGGGACTGAGGCCATTGCCAATCCACTCCCCACCTGACATCTAGGAAAAGTACCAACAGTGAAGGTAGGCTACTGTGTTTATCTGCCTCTGGGCGATCCCAACACTGTCTGTACACTGACTTTTGCTTTATTTAAACAATGATACCCAGAGAAGACTGACAGACAGTGAGTGTTCGAGTGTGGGTCAGCAGAGACAGAGCAAAAGTCAAGCAGAAGAGTCTTGGAGATGCATCGAAAAACAGACCCAAAGATATATGGAACTGGGCCCAAATATAGAGCAGCAGAGCTACCAACTAAAAAAAACAAAGAAAGAAAGAGACAAGCAGAGTGACCGTGTCAGAGAGAACATGTACATTTAGAAAGAGAAAGATTGAACAAAAAAAGCATATATCAGAATCTGTATTTGAAGGAGGTAAAAGAGCAGTATGGTCAAGGAATGAGAAAGAGAGACTGAGACTTACTAATCTTCTGAGCCTGAGAATATCGGGATGCAAAACTGTGTTTTTCTCTGATGATGAATACCTCCTTCCTGCATCCCAGTATTTCTCCAAAAAGATCATGCAGGTAGCACTGCTAGGCAAAGCTTATTTGCTCAAAGATTTTGAAGGAGTCCAGACCTCATCATTATCAAACGACAATTGTTAAATACCCATTTCAGAATCAAATTTAGCCCAATAAATCCTCACTCATTCAAAGATCAGACTTATTGCAGCTTTAGCTTGCAGAACACAGCCATAAACTTAGGAGAAGCCAGAAAGATCTCTGAGCTAATGAGGAATCCTTATTAGGATTACAGGATTACAGGCATGCGCCACCGTGTCCGGCTGATTTTTGTGATTTTAGTAGAGATGGGTTTTCACTGTGTTGCCCAGGTTGGTCTTGAACTCCTGACCTCAAATAATCTTCCCATCTCAGCCTCCCAAAGTGCTGGGATTACAGGTATGAGCTGCTGTGCCCGGCCTGTCTTCACTCTTGAGTGTGTGTGGCTGGTGCTCTGGGTTGAAGCATATCAGACTTCTGCCTGCCACAGGCAACCCATTCTGCCCATGGAGGCATCTTGAATTACTACTCCAGCCCTTCCAGGTCACATGATGGCATGAA
This sequence comes from Mandrillus leucophaeus, assembly GCF_000951045.1. Taxonomy (NCBI): domain Eukaryota; kingdom Metazoa; phylum Chordata; class Mammalia; order Primates; family Cercopithecidae; genus Mandrillus; species Mandrillus leucophaeus. Next base: position 931,293 of record NW_012106686.1, on the reverse strand, counting down.
TCAGATGTGTCTTCTAGGAAACTACAAGGAGAAAAGAGCATCGGCGTTACTGTGTTTGATCTCTGCTGCTCTGTGTCAGCGGTACGTGTTTTGTTGCTGGTCTCTGTAAATGGAGTAGAGAATGAAGACTTTCTGGATTACTGTGCTGGTCCCTGCTCCGAGGTCCTGGTGTGGGCCAGTCTCTCAGGGAGGTACTCCCGGCTGTGAGGAGCGCATCAAGTCATGCCTCAGGGCCTGGAAGAGGCTAACGAGGGACTGCGCCCAGATGTCCTTCTGATAGCCATGGGACAGGGCTGTGCGGTAGGCCGCATAGGCTAGGGTCAGCACTGTCCTTTCAAAGTCTTCTTTCTTGAGGATGCCAGGGTGGCTGGAGAGGCTGGCGCTGAGCCGGCGGATGTCTGGGATGCTCTTGGGGATGACATTGTTGCAGATGGTGCGGAAGTCCGAGGCCTTCCGCAAGGAGGCCAGCTCCTCGTCCTTGATGGAGATCTGCAGGTCAGGGCTGATCTCAAGTTCGGCCAGCAGGAACTGGTGAGAAACGTGAATGTGCAAAAATATGAAGTGGGGCATTGCTGAGGACACAGTTGTATTCATTGCCACACACCTTCCCTTAGGGAGGCAGCTACCAGAAGAGCTTTGGAACCCAAGAGACCTGAGTTCCAGTTGTGACTGTCTCACTTGCTCTGTGATCTTGGACAAGTTACTTAACTTCTCTGAGCCTCACTTTCCTTCTCTGTGTAAATAATTAGTAACAGCATCTACTTCACTAGGATATTGCGAGAGGTAAATAAGACAAATATGGACAAAGCTAATACAGTGCCTGGTTCAAAACCAGTATTTAAGGGACTAATTATAGTTTCTAGTGTCCTGGCTAAATTCCTTCTTCCCTTTCTTTCTCCCACCCAACAAAGATCATCTAAAGCATCAACTATTTCAGATAATTTTAAGGCAGAAGCTGGGAGACTCTTTCTGCATTAGCTTGGTTTTTCTATTCAAAGACAAGGTGTGACTGGATCGGGCTGT
>NW_012106686.1:925961-927445 GCF_000951045.1 Mandrillus leucophaeus | reverse complement strand
AAAATCTATATGCCTAGGGATACACATGCCTTAGGGAATTTATATTAAACCAAAGCAAAATAAAGCAAAGCAGAAATGATGAGCAAACAAAAAGCTCCAAAGTCGATGAGTGAGTTCCCTGAAAACACTGTTCCCTGATAGCACAGCGCACATCTTAGCATGTTACCACTATGAAGTGCTGGTTTATGCCCTTTTAAATCAGAAGATCAGGCTTCTGGCTACCTCAGGCGCATCCAAAATATAGCTGCCAAGAATGTGAACACAGGTGACAAAATAAAGGAAGAGAGCTGCACAAGACCCTGACCCTTGGATCTAGGGCATCATTGTGGGGTCAAGCTCAGAGCTTTCCCCAAGGGCTGGCTGATTTTTTTGTTTGTTTGTTTGAGATGGAGTCTTGCGCTGTCACCCAGGCTGGAGTGCAGTGGCACAATCTTGACTCACTGCAACCTCTACCTCCTGGGTTCAAGTGATTCTCCTGCCTTAGCCTCCCAAGTAGCTGGGATTACAGGTGCGTGCCACCATGCCCGGCTAATTGTTGCGTTTTTAGTAGAGACAGAATTTCACCATGTTGGCCAGGCTAGTCTTGAACTCCTGACCTCAAGTGGTCTGCCTGCCTCGGCCTCCCAAAGTGCTGGGATTACAAACATGAGCTACCACACCCAGCCAAGGCTGGCTGATTTAGGAATGCATTTAGTATAAAGTCAGTGACTTGACAATGCTGTTCCCCAGTGGTTGCATGTAGAAGTGGTAACTGGAGGAAGATGAATGGCTACTAGAGGTACGCAGGATAGCAAGAATTAGGCACTGGCTGGGGTCAAGTGAGGGAGAAGACAGAACATCAGAGGGTATAGGAAAGATCATTATAAATTGCAGTTCTCCATGACCACGTCAGGCTAGGAGCAAATAGCCCTGGTCACCTCCACAGCCCCTCTGGGGAGCAGGCACTGTGCAGAAATGATCGGCAGCTGTTAGAAAAAGGTACAGCTTCTTTAAGACACTTGATTGTGATCTACCAGAAAACAGGGGAAATAACGGTAAAAATCAAGACTATAAGGTGTTGGCACCCCTTGAAGTTGTACAGGCATATTTTGCTTTATCATACATGGCAGCTCTGCTAGTTGATAATAGTGCCCTTGAGCCACCGAGAAAAGATCAAATTATGTTCAGTGTACGCAGTTAAAGAAGGCAGGCTGGGCGCGGTGGCCCTATAATCCCAGCACTTTGGGAGGCCAAGGCGGGCAGATCACATGAGACCAGGAGTTTGAGACCATCCTGATCAACATGGTGAAACCCCATCTCTACTAAAAATACAAAAATTAGCTGGACATGGTGGTGTGTGCCTGTAAGCCCAGCTACTTGGGAGGCTGAGGCAAGAGAATTGCTTGAACCCAGGAGGCAGAGCTTGCAGTGAACCGAGATTGTGCCACACTGCATTCCAGCCTGGCGACAGAGTGAGACTCCATCTCAAAAAAAAAAAGAAAAAA
>NW_012106686.1:924928-925562 GCF_000951045.1 Mandrillus leucophaeus | reverse complement strand
GAAAGACAGGAGGCATGAGGAATACTTTATGAATGAGCAAGATTCTGTGACCTCTACAAATTAGGCTAGTCCCTACCACAGCAGGGGTCACTCATGGTCAGGGGCTCAGGTCACTTCTCCTTTTCCAAAAAAGAGAGAGAAAGTGCAGTGCCTTTTGGGTGACTTGGATTGAGCACATTCCCCTCTGCCTACCTCGAAGAGCAGCTCCACCTCCTCCAGGGAGGTCTGCAGGACTGGGTTCAATGGCAGTGATGAGGACCTCTTTGGCCGGTGGGCAGCAGGGAAGAGCACGGCTGAAAGAAAGAAAACAGTGAGTTCCTGGCTGCTGTGTGCACCCAGGACTTTTCCCTCTGATCCACCTGCGGGGTAGTCAAGGAGTCTTAAAAATGGACTGACTTGGCCAGGATTGGTGGCTCACGCCTGTAATCCCAGCACTTTGGGAGGCCGAGGCGGGTGGAACACCTGAGATCAGGAGTTCGAGACCAGCCGCCAACATGGTGAAACCCCATCTCTACTAAAAATACAAAAATTAGCTGGACAAAATCTATATGCCTAGGGATACACATGCCTTAGGGAATTTATATTAAACCAAAGCAAAATAAAGCAAAGCAGAAATGATGAGCAAACAAAAAGC
>NW_012106686.1:923079-924878 GCF_000951045.1 Mandrillus leucophaeus | reverse complement strand
TTTTTTTTGAGATGGAGTCTCACTCTGTCACTCAGGCTGGAATGCAGTGGCACGATCTCAGCTCACTGCAACCTCCATCTCCCCGGTTCAAGCGATTCTCCTGTCTCAGCTTCCCAAGTAGCCGGGATTACAGGCACCCGCCACCATGCCCGGCTAGTTTTTCGTATTTTTAGTAGAGATGGGGTTTCACCATGTTGGTCCGGCTGGTCTCGAAAACTCCTGACCTCAGATGATCCCCCAGCCTCGACCTCCCAAAGTGCTGGGATGACAGGCATGAGCCACTGCGCCAAGCCAAATGACTGATGTTCTGACTGATTCTTCTTGGCAGCTTTTGGAAAAGTCAAGAAGTACATCCTTGGCAAACAATCTATTTATTTGAGTATAGCTCTAGTTTCTTTATATTTACTATAAGACCTCTGGAAAAATGTTCAGAGTTTGAAGGATGCAGAGGATTGTGCTAGGAATCAAGTGGGATACAGAGGTTTGCCCTTTTCTCTCACCTGCCCACTAAGCGTAGGAACTGGGTCTGCCATGCACTTCCCTGCGTAGTGCCAGGCTCACAGTCGGGATGGAATGACTCCAAATCCTAACTCTTCTCTCTGTCTCCATCTTCCCCTGCCCTAGTTCATCCTCCATGGCACTGTCTATGATCTTTCTGAAATATGTCTCTCTTCGTGTGACTCCCATGTTCATGACTAGGCAAAGACTCTGCATTTCCCAGTCTGGTTCCCAAGGCAGGATTTGAAATCTCTCCCCTGACTTAACTACATGGCTACAGCAAGTTATCTCTTATTTTATTTTATTTTTTTGAGATGGAGTCTCGCTTTGTCGCCCAGGCTGGAGTGCAGTGGCATGATCTGAGATCACTGCAACCTCCACCTGCTGGGTTCAAGTGATTCTCCTGCCTCAGCCTCCCAAGTAGCTGGGATTACAGGTGCATGCCACCACGCCCGGCTAATTTTTGTATTTTTGGTAGAGATGGGGTTTCACCATGGTGGCCAGGCTGGTCTCGAACTCCTGACCTCAGGTGATCCACCTGCCTCGGCCTCCCAAAGAGCTGGGATTACAAGCATGAGCCACCGCACCTGGCCCAGCTGTCTCTTTCTTAACCAGACAGTCCTAGTGTATGGAGTCAGAGGATGTCACAGCGGGACGGGAATTTTGGACAGCATAGTTGAATTCTCTCATTTAACAGATGAGGAGTGTCAGGCCCAGAGAGAAACTATGGCTTATGCAAGGTGGCACAGCGGACGGGTGACAGAGCCAGTACTAAAGCTCAGATCTCGAGCCTGGAATCATAACACTGAACCAATCTGGGTGGCCTTGGGAAACTGACCCTGTGGTTTGGAGGAGGAGTGGGGTCTCAGTGATGCAAAGTGAGAGGCAGTGGAAGAGAGCTGGCAGGGTGGTCCGTGGCTTCCAGAAACCCAGCTGGGCTGGCAGCTCATCCAGACAGCACTGCTGTCACAGCATGCAGGGCCTTGGAGACATGGCTGCACCTAGACAACAGCTTGGCATTTCCTGGCAAGTCCTGCCTCAAGGCCTTTGCTTGGGAATTTTGCCACACTCTGCTGCCTGGGCGCCAGGATTGATGCCTATGGGCCAATTCTAATTTTAATTTAAACTGAACTGAACTCCTAACGCCATCATTCTCTGTTATAGCATGTGAGAAAGACAGGAGGCATGAGGAATACTTTATGAATGAGCAAGATTCTGTGACCTCTACAAATTAGGCTAGTCCCTACCACAGCAGGGGTCACTCATGGTCAGGGGCTCAGGTCACTTCTCCTTTTCCAAAA
>NW_012106686.1:883439-920674 GCF_000951045.1 Mandrillus leucophaeus | reverse complement strand
AAAAGAAACATCTTTAACTTAGAGGAACTTTCCTGTAAAGCTCACTGGTGGGGATCTCCCATGTCCCAGAAAAGCCTGATGGATGTATCATAGTATTGCTGTAAATTACTTTCTTAGTAACTCATTTATGATTGATACTACAAGTTCCTCAAGGACTGGAATCCATATAGTTTTATATTTCTGTACCCGTGGCAGAGCCTGGCAGGCTTCTGGGGTGTGTGCCAGGCATAGCTCTTGATGACCAAATCCCTGCACTAATGGTCGCCTCTGCCAGCAGAGTGACCAGTTCTATTTTGCCAGACCATGCTCGGGCAAGAAGCTATCAGCTCCATGGCAGTATTCACTAGCCCAGCATTTCAGCAGAGTCTGCCAGAAAAGAGCCAGTTTCCCACAGATTCATAGATTTCATGGCTTGAGGAAGCCTTTGCCCCTGTTCATCCACTGCCAGTGCCTGTAGCGTCAGGTGGAACGCAGGAGAGCGAGGTGTCTGTGATGCCACTAGTTCACACTGTTAGAGTCACCAAAGCGGTTTCTTGGATCTGGCTCCAGAGTTCTGATTTAACTGAACCAGAGTGCAACGAACACATTATGATTTCGTAAAGCTTCCTAAGTGCTTCCAATGACAGCCAAGGTTGAGAACCACTGTCCTAGTGAGAGTGAGCCTGACCTGAAATTGTGTGGAAGACGCGGACCCTAGGCTGTGTGGCCACTCTCTGGTTGGACCGGTGGTTCCCAGCCGCGACTAGACATTCGATTCATCTGGGCACTTTTAGAAACCCGAATACCCAAGACCACACTCCAGGCCAATTTGTGGGCATCTCTGGGAGTGAAACGTAGGCACTGGGACTTTTTCCAGCTCCCAGGCTCCAGTAGGCAGCCAGATCTGTGTTATCCACATCACGGGCCGATGGTGTCCTTCTACCATAAAACAATTCAGAGTTCTTGCCTGTCTGATGGGGCCTTACAAGGCCAACTGAAGAGGCCAAGGTCATCACGTTCTTGGAGGTGAGGAGTGCAGGCACAGAGAGGGCACGGGCTTTGTCTCTGCTTTCTCCTTGGTATGAGATGAGTTGGTCTCAGGTCAATGTGTGCCTGTTTCTTTCTTCATGCTCTTCTTTTCTTCCCGCCAGGAAGAAAGGGGGTGGATGAAACCCCCTTCTTAGGATAGGATCTAAGAGCGACTTGACTTCTTTAATTCTGCTAGAATTTATCTCTTATTGCCAAATTAAAGGTATTGTTCCCTTAAAAAAACACACACACACAAACAGAACAAAACAAAACAACACCCCTCAGTCCCAGCAGATGAAGGCGATAGGGAGGGAATGTCAGGGCGTGGAGCCCTTCCTGCTCTCTGTAATCACAGCCAGCCTGTGGCTGCCTGCCTGGAAGTTATTCATGATCTTAGACCTGGACTTTCTTCACTCAATTGTTGCCCTGCGAACAGCAACATGCCTTTAACATGCTCACCCCAGGCGGACCCCTAGTTCTCAAAGAGCCAAGAAGAAAATACTTCCTGATTCAAAGCTGAGCTTGATAATGGAAACTCTGTCATTTCCAATAGCTCTTGGTATCGTACTGAATAATAACATAGTTTGGTGGAGACTTAGAAATAGCTTCAGCCTTCAGACAAGGGGAATGGCTATTGCTTTAGGATGTAAGTTTGTACCAGGCGCGGCAGCTCACACTTGTAATCTCAGGACTTTGGGAAGCTGAGGCAGGTGGATAACTTGAACCCAGGAATTTGAGACCAGCCTGGGCAACAAAGTGAGACCCGTCTCTACTAAAAATAAAAAAAAATTAGCTGGGCATGGTGGCACATGCTTGTGGTCCCAGTTACTTGGGAGGCTGAGGCAGGAGGATCAATTGGGCCTGGGAGGTCAAGGCTGCAGTGAGCTGTGATTAGCCACTGTATGCCAGCCTGGGTGACAGAATGAGACCCTGTCTCAAAAAAAAAAAAAAAAAGAAAGAAAAAAAGAAAAAGCCAAGCAAATGGGAGAAAGCATTTCCAATGAATGTAACTGATAAGGATCAATATCTAGAAGCTAAAAAAGAGGTCCTACCAATCCATTTAAAAAGTAAAAAATCAGAATGTATGTGTGGGAAGCACAGGAATCTTAAAGATGGGTCTCTCTTCCTCCCTTCCTCACCCCCACCCCTGTACTGGTCCACCAGCCCTAGCAGTGCTGCCCCTCACATTTCTGTGGCTGCTTTGACCTTGTGCATTGGGCAGGGGTAGGGAAGGTTATGCCCCTTAGGCTGCTGGAGTGCAGCCAGCTCTAGGGCAGACATCTCAGTGGTTCAGCAGCCGCCCAGATCTGACTCCCTGTGTGAGGCAAGACCTAGAGGGAATCTCCACTGGAGAGGCTGGAGGTGGTGGGTGAGAAATAGCTCTATCTGATCAATGTCACAACACAGAGGTCAAATTTCACAATGTACAATCACTCCAAGATGTTCTTGTCCATAATGACAAAGGCTGGATCCCACCAGAAATGCTGATGGCTGAAACAAGGGCTGGCAAACTCCAAGATGTATATGTGCAAAGCTGGAAACTAGACTTGCTCCTACATTTTAGAAAATCCTGTTTCCGCAGGAAGACGTTCCTGGGAACCCCACTGTACATGGTGGTTTTCCTTCTCTACCTTTATGTTTCTTCATCCAGGCCGCATGTTTTGCATCTTGCTGCACACCACCCTGAAACGTTTCATCAGGGTTGCCAGGCCCTGGGAGGGAGCGAATGGGCTATGTGCAGCCCCTGCCTCACCTCTGTGTGTGTGTCATGCAGTGCTCTAGGTGCAGTCTCAGGATACATTTTGGAATGATTTAAGAAAACATAAACTAGGTAGTGATAAAACCAAACCAAAACAACAGCCTTGGAGACTCTTCAGGGCTTTGCTGGTTTTTCTTCCTTTTCCTTCTGCCCCATCCCTCAAACTTATGGAGGTCGCTTTAAGTTCAGCTCCCTGCTGCCTGCTCCCTGCTCCCTGTGAGTAAAGTGCTCTGGGCAGCCCAGCCTTCACAAGGCTGATGGGAGGGAGGCCTGAGTGCTCCTCCCTGGATGCCCATTAGCAACGGCACCCCCTCTAAGAGTGGGGTGGGGAGACCAGAGACTGGCAGGAGGATCCCACGCCCCCCAGGTGCCGCCTGAGCACTGAACCTCAGACAAGAAGGTTGGTGTGACAAGTACGTCAGAAGCACGGACTTTGTGCATCTTTTGCTTGTGTACAATTGGGCCCATTTGTTTACTTTCTTCTCCATTCAATGCTCCCCGCCCAGCCCACTATCCAGGCATTTCTTCAGGATGTGAATGTGTCCATGAGGGCCACTCAGTGTGTCTGTCCTAAGGGCCCTGAGACTCAGTGGTCAACTTGCGTGGAAGTTGGCTGCCCAGGCTGGCCATGGGGTGGGGAAACCAAGCGCTGCTCAGTTCCTCCTTGATTCCCTGCACAAATGAGCATCTAGGACACATGGGACCAACCAGCATAGAACAAGTGACTCACTTGCTAAAGGTCATGCCACATGGACTGAGTTAGTCCAGGAGCTGGATCCAGAGTTCATGATTCATGTGTTATAGCGTGTTCTGCCCATGTCTTCTGCTGAGAGATACCTCTGGAGCTCAGACTAAAGCTCTTAACATGTGGAGCTCAGATATAATAATGCAATAGCTCAGGGGCACCCACTGTGTGCCTTGTGCTGTCCATAGGTACCTTGTGAGGTAAATATGAGCTTTCCATTTTATAGATGAAGAAACTTGGAGGTTAAGAAAATTGCCCTAGGCCATCCGATTTATGTGAGGTAGGGCTGGGATTAAAATCCAGATCTCCAAGGCTACAAAACCCAATCTCACTGAGAAGTGAACAATGCTCTTTTTTGTAGGTACCTCTGCCCAGAGACTGGGTATTCTTCAGTTCTGAATAACTCCAGAAAGGATAAATGGTAGTTAGTGATGAATGAAGGAATGCCTATGCATTTGATAGAAAATGTATTCTTAAATGGATCATACACATTTTTCAAAACTCTGACTTTGACTTATAATAATGTGATATGCAAGGTAAAAGAACTACTTTTAGGATCATTCTCCTGCTTTGATTCTCCTTTTCTCCCTCATTGTTCCTCTTTTTTTTTTTTTTTTTGGAGATGAGAGGCTTGCTCTGTTGCCCATGCTGGAGGGCAGTGGTACAATCCTGGCTCCCAGGTTCAAGCGATTCTTGTGCCTCAGCCTCCTGAGTAGTTGGAACTACAGGTGCCACCATGCCCGGCTAATTTTTTTTTTTTTTTTTCAGTGGAGACGGGGTTGTTTATCATGCTGGCCAGGCTGGTCTCGAACTCCTGACCTTAAGTGATCCTCCTGCCTCAGCCTCCCAAAGCGCTGGGATTACAGGTGTGAGTCACCACGCCTGGCCCTTTATTGTTCCTTTGCAATCGCTTGGCAAAAGCACAATCCAGCCCTCCCCATTCCACACCTGCCCCTGTGCACCTGAATGTGGCTGGAGAAAAACGCTCTTTGTGATGACTGTTTAAAATTACAACCCTCTGGACTCTCTACCCTCTGTCCCTACTTTATTATCATCCAACAAATCACCTATTTTAAAATATAAATATATTTGTTGCCTGTTTCCTCTCACTAGAGGGTATGGGATTTTGTCTATTTTGTTCACTGTTGTACTTCCAGTGCCTAGCATCATGCCCCTTCCTGTTCATCAGATGAATAAATAATCCCATAGGAACACATTACCTGCCCTGGTCACTAAGCTCTATTCTTTTCAAATAGAGTGCCTTACAAAATCCTTCCTTTTCTAATAGGGTGAATCTAGAGTTTATTTGTGATTCTTGTCTTGGCTAATGATCAGAAAGTAGATGTTGACTTCTGTCTCCACCACACCCTCCCCTTATCCCTGAGGAGTCCCTTTTTGGGCCTGGAAGAAGCTATTTTTTAATTGATCTCAGTGAGTGCTGTCCCCTACTTCCCCCACACCTTAGCCCTTCAAAGCTTTCTTGCCTAGACAAACAGCCAGAGGCACTCCAGTGGAGGAGCCTGTCTTTGTTGGGCAGCCCGACCTTCTCTTTGACTTTCTGTAATCTGGGTTAAAAGTCTCTTTCTTCTTTCCTCCCATCCCTCCGATATGTTCAGTAGCACGATATTCAGGCTAATTATGCTTTCCCCGGAACTGTGTGTAGCATTTGTGGCAAATAGCTTGTTGGAAAGGATTCAAGCTGCAGACCATCTCAAGCCAAACTACAACTGTATTTTTAATGAATCAGTTGAAGCAACTCGATGGAAAGGACAGTGGGTGTGGAAAGGAAAAGCTCTCATTTGTAAAAGATCTTTTGCCAGATCTGACGGATGTCATTTACTTTGTGGCTCCTGGACCAGCCCTCTGTAAACACAGTGCTATTCTGCGCAAGCCAGGTCTCGGCCCTGTGCGTGGGGGTCCTCTGGGAGAGCTCCTGAGAGGGCTGTGGCAGCCAGCTCCTCTTGGCTAGAAAGCTTCACCACGTAGGGGGAGCTTGGGGTTGCCGGGAGCAGGTGAGTGGCCCATGGGGATGGAGAAATATGCAGAGCGGACGAATGAGCACGGGGCACTGTGACAGCAGATGGACGTCGGGGATCAACTTCAATCCTGCCCTTGCAGCTGGGGGAGCTGGGGCACTTCACTTCTTGCCTCACTCTCCAGTTTTCTTACCTGTAAATGGCCAGGATAGCACCTGCCTCATGGAGTTACTGTGGAGTGAGAGGATGGCTCTGTATGGGGCACTTGGGCAGTTAATACTTAAAACAATTTTGTTTTTGGACACAGGGTCTTGCTCTGTCATCCAGGCTGGAGTGAAGTGGCTCAATCATAGCTCTCTGCATCCTTGACCTCCTGGACCTAAGTGATCCTACCACCTTCATCTCCTGGCATTAAGTGATCCTACCACCTTAACCTTCTCAGTAGCTGGGACTATAGGCATATGCTGCTACACCCAGCTAATTTGTTTTAATTTGAATTTTTTAAGACATGGGAGGGGGGGGTCCCACTATGTTTCCAGGCTGGTCTCGAACTCTTGGCCTCCCAGCCCCCTGAGTCACTGGAATTACAGGCGTGCACCACCATGCCTGGCAGTCAGTGAGTACTTACTGAGTACTGACCACAGGCCTTTCCCTCATGGAACGTTCATGACTAAGGACACACACAACCCTAAAGTGGACACCTGAAAATGACATAAGTTCCATCAAAAAATGGAAGGGCTGCTCTATTAAACTACTTAAAAAATAATTTGTGTGTATTCAACAAAAGCATAGGTATTCATATTCCTTAATAGATGCATATTTGTTTCTCAAGTATGGCTAGTCCTCCCCCTTCCAGTAGTGCCCTGGCAGGACCTGGTATGTGCTGGGACGTGGGCCACCTGTGTGTGTGTGTGTTTGTGTGTGTGTGTGTGTGTGTGTGTGTGTGTGTAGATGTGGCTTTCCTGGCTTGGCCACAGGTGAGTCATTTGGTCTTCATCAAGCTGGTGGGGCTGGAATGGGTGATCCTGGATCCTGGCATGGAAAGCTGCCTCCCAGGGTGGAATCCTCGAGAGCGCTTAGGGAAAGGCTGGGAGGATGGTAGGAAAAAGACAGTCCTAACAGCAGGGTGCATATTGCCTGTGGGTTTACGTCTACATTTCTACGTGTTGGAGCAGGAGGGTAGGAGGATGGACATGGGGTAGCGGTGGGGTGGGGTGCTGAAGGGCAGGGGGTGGAAGAGGAAAATCTCAGGAAGAGATTGCCCTAAGACTTTCCAAAGGGAGTACTTTGAATTGAGGCTGGAGGTAGGGTGGGGGTAAGGATGAAGGTGAAATGAATAATACATTTGGAAAAACTGTTATTCATTTGGGTGTGACTCCTATTCCGTCTTAAAAAAAAGATGGCAAGAATTGTGTATTTCTTTTATAATTAGAAAAAAATGTTAAAAATGAAAAAAAAAAATCAGCTACGTGGAAGACATTTGATGATGGTTGGAGGGACTCCATATCATTTGTTGACTCTGAGCGCTGACTTGAGCCATTAATCTAGCACGTCACATCCGCTGCCTCGTAGTGGCCTCGATATCAGATGGGCTGGCTTTGAGTCAGTGGATTGTGAACTCACTGTGGAAGGACCTTCCCCGATGTGGAAGGACATGGTCCAGAGAAACTGCTCCCAGAATGTTGCTGTAGATTCCCCTGTTAACAGCCTCAAACTTCCTTTAATGAAAAATTTTTATTTTTCAAAAATGGGTAGGCAATAGCTAATATTTATATTGTGCTTTGTCATTTACAAAGCATTTTCATCTATATTTTTGAATATGACCCTCACAGTAACACCATGAGGGTGAGTTTTATTGATGTGATGGATGTTAATGTCACCTGTTAGTGAACTAAAGCTCAGAGAGGTTAAGAAACTTGTCTGAGATCACACTGCCAAATAGAGATGGAACTTAAATCAGGTCCCTTGCAGAGTAGCTCATGATGTGGCTGTTATGTTTATAAGCCATATTGCAAGTCAAATGATCCCTTTTGGCTTTGTAACAGCCTGTGCATTAGGAAGAGTGGGCATTATTTATCCTGTTTAATAAGCAAATCCCCAGTGTGACAAAGAGGGGAGCGACAGAACCCAACTCCAAGATCTCTTTGCTCTTTACTTCCAAGTGCTACCTCAAAGTTTGTGCACATCATGAACAGGGATGTGTGACAACAGAGTGACTATAGTCAATAATAACTTAATTGTACATTTAAAAAGAACTAAAAGAGAGCCGGGCACTGTGGCTCACACCTATAATCCCAGCACTTTGGGAGGCTGAGGTGGGTGGATCACTTGAGGTCAGGAGTTTGAGACCAGCCTGGCCAACATGGTGAAATCCCGTCTCTACTAAAAATACAAAAATTAGCCAAGTGTGGTGGCGGGTGCCTGTAATCTCAGCTACTCCGGAGGCTGAGGCAGGAGAATTGCTTGAACCTGGGAGGCAGAGGTTGCAGTGAACTGAGATTGCACCACTGCACTCCAGCCTGAGACTCCATCTCAAAAATAAATAAATAAGTAAAGAAATAACAAATAAAAATAATAAAAGAGTATCATTGGATTGTTTGTAACATGAAGGATAAATGCTTGAGGGGATGGAGACCCCATCTTCCATGAGGTGATTGCTATTCACTGCATGTCTGTATCAAAACATCTAATAGACCCCAGACATACAAACAACTACTATGTACCCACAGAAATTAAACATTAAAAATTAAAAAAGGAAAAGGGAGGGGTGTACATGTGCATGTGCATGTGTATGCAATGTTGTTATGAGAAAAATGAAGCATGCTGTATTATTTGTTTCTGGGCAATGATCACTTCACCGCTCAGCTCAAAAGACTTATATCCCTGTTAGAGACGTAAGTCTCTAATATCAGGTTGAACCATGAGGAAATAAAATCCAGCATAAGTACAGTAGCTTTTGCCTCCCTCCCATTTCAGATCCTTCTCTCGCGCTGCTCTATCCCCACTCCGGCCACTCCTTCCTTCCCTGACACGGTCCTTGAGAAGCCAGAAGGAGGTGCGTCCACGCCACCATGCCAGTTGCCTTCCAATTTTGCATCTCTAGAAACACCTACTGGCCTGACTTGAAGGAGCCTATTCTTGTTGCAGTTCTTTCTGGGAGAGTGAACTCAGTTGACTTTAGGCAGTGGAAAGATTTCCATTCATATTGGTGAAGAGTGGGCAGTGCTGTGGGTACCTCCTTTCCTAACAGTGATAAACTCTGGCTCGAGGTGCTCCCGGTGTCTACCAAGCAGAGCCAGTCCCAGGGAAATGGAGAAAAGATGCCATCCAGCTAGGAGGAACTACATCCTGAGAGGGAGGAAGTCAGTGATGAGAGAACAGCCTTTGCTGGGGCCCCTTCCTTTGTGAGGAGGTGGTGGGGCCGGTGGGTGCGGCGGAGGCTGAAGGGTTGCTCTCCTCACCTGCCCACCTCTGGCTGCAGAGATGCATCCCCTCCCGGTGAGGAGGCAACGTCCTGTAGATCTTCTGCTCTCGTTGCCCCAGGGAGCAGGCCTTTGGCATCCCAGCCCCCATCACTCCATCATTTTAGCAGCAGACCTCAGCACCTGCTCTCCAGACGGTCTGGCCCAACTGCTGCAGGTGGTGGGGGCAGTCGAAGAAATGAGTTCTACTTTCTATGAAGCAGAAATGAGTTCTCTCTGGGATGCCAGAAAGGGATGCTCTCTGGGTTCTCCACCTCGACCTAGCTCCCTCAGGGGCTTTCATTTTTTTCCAGTGTCATTTCCCCATCACCCTCTAAGAAGGGGGAACATGTCAAGAAGCATCAAGCAATTGACAGAGATTAGATAAAAGGAGAGTGCGGGGCTTCTAATGTCCTTCCCTCCGAATTTTGAATTGCATTTTAAAAAGAATAATGAGCATCAGACAAACAAATGAATAAAAAGCAACTCACCCCTGCTCCACCTGTGGCACATGGAAGCCTGAGCATTGGAATACAACAGCAGAAGCAGCAACGTCTTCCAATGCATCTTGTCCTTCAAAAGGTGATGAATCGACCCTCAAGCCTAATGGAACCCCAGTAGCTGCAGGTATGCCCGCGCTGTTCTTCCCAGTGAGATGATGGAGTGCTTCCCTCCCTTCCTTTTGCAGACGTGCAGAAATGCCTACTCTGCCTCAGAAGGCTGGAGGCTGAAGGCTGCGTCCTGGGTGGGACAGGAGTCGGTACCTCTCTTCATTTGACTCTCTCTGGGATTGGGGGACTGGGCTTCCACAGAGAGACTCTGTTTTTGAGCACATCTGGAGTGACTCACGGGGCATGTGATCTCCTTGGCAGTGGGGCGGATAAATATAATTTCTGTACTTGAGTTCCATGTGTTGGATGCACCCACTGGAATTTTTTCTTTAACAAACAGACCCGCGGAACTTGTTAGAGAGCCCGGCGAAGAGTTGGCTGCTCTCCCCTTCCACACATACGATACCAGAGCCAGGGGCGAGGGCTGGAGGCAGAGTTGGGAGCCTGCCTGGCAGACACCAGGGCTGGTTGAGCCTAAGTTGCCTTCAGGACAGCAAAATCATTGTGGTGCCTGGGCTGAGTGTCACTGTTGCCCGGCCCTGGAGCTAGACTAGGACATTGGCGCCTGCCTAGAGCCTGTGTCTGGTCTGCCCAGGTTCTGGGTGGGTGGGGAGCTGGCAGGTTGTGACCCAGCTGAAGCGGAGAGGTGACATGGTGCATTGGTATTGTCCGTGCGAACGTGTATAGGTAATGATCCAGGAGCCCACAGGTGACCCCCAATTCGCATTGGTGATGCTCCCATTTCTGGGCTGTGCCTAGACCTGGGACCAAGCCACTTTGATTTTCCCAAGCAAAATGGGAATGTTTTTCCATAATCATTGTAATATACTGCCGCGGACACCTTAATTCTTTCCCATACCACTTTCTCAACTTCTCTGGAATGATAGGGAACACTAAAGCTTGAAGGACACTTAAAGATTATGCCATCGTGTGGGTTTTCCAGTTTGTGGAGGTGGTGCCCAGGGTGAATGGGCTCCGGGAGAGGGCTCCTCGAAGCTCTACGCTACTGCAAAAGCTCCTCTTTAATCTGTTATAAGAAGTTGTTTGCGAGCCGGGCATGGTGGTTCACGCCTGTAATCCCAACACTTTGGGAGGCTGAAGTGGGGGAATTGCTTGAGGCCAGAAGTTCAAGACCAACCTACGGAAAATAGACCCTGTCTCTACAAAAAATTTAAAAAATTAGCTGGGTGTGTTGGCGTGTGCCTGTAGTCCTAGTTACTCAGGTGGCTGAGGCAGAGGGATCGTTTAGGCCCAGGAGTTCAAGGCTGCAGTGAGCTATGATCATAACACTCTACTCCAGCCTGGGTGACAGAGTGAGAACTTTTCTCTTAAAAAAATTTAGAAAAAACTTTTTTTTTTTGGGAAAAAAAATACTGGACTACAACATTTGAAAACCAGTCCTCTCACTAATATTAATAATAGCTATTAGGTGCTTAATTTGTTTCAGGCAGCGTGTTAGGTATCCTCCTTGCATTAACTGATTTAACGCATCCACCGAATTAGGAGGTTAGGGCACTAGTCAGCAGCACCCTCCAACAGAAATATAGTGTGAATCACAAACATCACTTAACATTTTCTACAACTCATACGAAAAAAAGTAAAAAGAGGCTGGGCGTGGAGGCTCACGCCTGTAATCTCAGCACTTTGGGAGGCCGAGGTGGGTGGTTCACCTGAGGTCAGGAGTTCGTGACCAGCCTGGCCAACATGGTGAAACCTCGTCTCTCCTAAAAATACAAAAATTAGCTGGGCATGGTGGTGCACACCTGTAATCCCAGCTACGTGGGAGGCTGAGGCAGGAGAGTCTCTTGAGCCTGGGTGGTGAATGTTGTGGTGAGGTGAGATCATGCCACTGCACTCTAGCCTGGGTGACAAGAGTGAAACTCCATCTCAAAAAAAATAAAAATAAAAAAAAGAAAAAAATTAAGAAGAAACAAGTACAATGAATAGTAATAATATCTTTCATTTAATTCAATATATCCAAGATACTATCATTTCTACAAGTAAGTGATATAGTATTAGCAAGATATTTTATATATTTTTTTACATAAGGTCTTTGAAATCTAATGTGTATTTCACACTTACAGCACTTCTCAAGTCACACCAGCCCTGTTTCAAGTACCTGATAGCTCCATGCAGCCAGTGGCTCCTGTATCGGGCAGTGAGGAGCTAGATGGTGAGAGGGCAGGCTCTGGGGCAAGATGCCTGTCTTTGTATCCCAGCTCTGCCCCTGACTAGCTGTGTGATATTGGTGGAGTTCCCGAATCTCTCTTGGGCTTGATTTTCTCCATCTATAGAATGGGGATAATAATAATTTCTTCTTCCTAGGGTTGTTTCAAGGAATCAATGCATTAATATGTATAAATGTTGGGAATAATATCTGGTACATAGTAAGCATTGAATACATGTGAGCTCCTCACACATGAAGAAACAGGCTCAGAGGGGTTTAGTAATTTGTCCCAGGTCATCCAGCTAGTAGAGCTGGGATTTTTAACCTAGGTCTATGTGATTTCATAACCCGCATGCAAAACCACTCCCCTCGCCTGCCTTAAAGTCTTATATTTTGGGAACTTCTTATTGGAGTGCTGGGAAACCAGTTCTGGAGGGGTGGGGAGAAACCTTGATTTGTAGTGCCTGCCACTACAAATACTCTGGTGAAAATACTCATGGCTGATTTCAAACTGCTGCTAATTTAACAAGTGGCTTGCAAAATTTCTGAAATATTAACCATCGGCTCTCAGGAAGTCCGTAAGAGCTGGCTCCAACACACAATGGCCTCTACTCACCACATTAGTCTTACTGGCTCTAACTATCTTTGCTTTTGGTGTCATGTTTTCTTTTTGTACTTTGTAAATCTGCAAGGATTGCCCCAAGGACCTAGCACGGGGTAGCAAGCACCCTGCAGTTGCCCATTGAAAACTTGTTGATTGACGCTGAAGCCAAGGAGATTCAGGCCTCCCTGGTCTCCTGCCGACACTCTTGTGAGTGAGGAAGATGGATGTGGCTTGCCAGGCCATGGGGAATCCAGGAACAGAAATCACGATCTTGACCTCCAGTCCCAGACTTTTCGAATCTGTAGGCTCAAATCTCCAAACTGTCACCTACTAATTACTGAACTGGGGTGAGGATTAGCTTTTGGATTTGGGCTGGGAATGAATGTGTTTGTAACTAATTTCATTTCCTAAGATGAAGAGACAGGCCTTCTGTCTCACCACTACACCTTGGCACCAGGAGATGAACATTTACAGCTTCTCAAGGGGCCTGATTGAAGTCTTGGGAAGGCCTGGCCTAGTATACAGTACTGATTTTTTTCTCTCCCCATGTTTTTCTTGTTCCCACTGCAATCCTGAGTGCACTGGTTGAGACTGGTAAGGAAATGGATAATACTGCCTTTTGTAGCAGAGCACTAAAATCATGACAGTGGAGCTTCCGAGAGCTATTGACTATGTAAGGAATACTTTAGGGCTTTAGGGGGAGATGTTCTACTGAAGACAATAGCTGTCCAATACATCTTCACTCTGAACTCCCACTACGCCTACCTGTATTTCTCAGTCAATTTTCCAGCTTAGTTACATCTACCATTTACTGAGTTCTGATTACACATCTCATTTTATCTCATTCAATTTTCCCAGGAATTCTATTCGGTAGATACTAAAATAGAGTCCATTTAACATATGGCAACCTGAAGCTTAGAAAGGATAAGTAACGAGGGTCACACAACTACTGTATGGTAGACACTCCCATATGCTGCCTAGCAGGGGCTGAGATGAAAATCAGAAAACCAGGCCGGGCACGGTGGCTCATACCTGTAACCCCAGCACTTTGGGAGGCCGGGGCAAGTGGATCATCTGAGGTCAGGAGTTTGAGACCAGCCTGGACAACATGGTGCAACCCTGTCTCTACTAAAAATACAAAAACTTAGCCGGGTGTGGTGGCGGGCGTCTGTAACCCCAGCTACTTGCGAGGCTGAGGCAAGCGAATTGCTTGAACCCAGGAGGTGGAGGTTGCAGTGAGCCAAGATCATGCCATTGCACTCCAGCCTGGCAACAAGAGCAAAACCCCTCTCAAAAACAAACACGCAAACAAACAAACAAAAAACCACCACCACAACAAAGAACAAGCAAACAAACAAACAAAAAAAACCCGAGAAAAACCAATAAAGTGGCTGTGGCTTCTAGACATGGCAAGTGCAATGCATTGGAGGGAATTCTGGTCTGGGCCCTTCTCATGGTAATGTGGGGGAAGAGTCTGCTGTCTCCGAGGCTCTAACACAAAAGTGGCTCAGTCAATACCCCTTCGTTTGTTCTTTACTCATTCATTCATGCATTCATTCATCTGGGTTTTCAAAATCTCCTCCGTGCCAGCAGTGGGTATACACCACATCAAATAAGATATATCCCCTGCTGTCAAGAATCTTCATAACAATGGGGGAAATAGACTCTTCTGCAGATATCCAGAACACATGATGTTGTATTTAATGCTGGAGGATTCTCATGTAGAAAATGAGCGGGAGAGAGGTGTTGGGGAAGGCTTCTTGGCGGGGTTGAAATCTGAATTAAGTGTTTAGAAATGCATTGGATTTCACTAGGTTGTGGGAGAAGGAATGGTGAGGGAGTGGACAGCCTGAAAAACAGCTCTGAGGGGAGAGACAACCCGATGTAGGTGCAGAACCTCATGTCATTTGGCCTTGCTGGAAGATCAAGTAGGATCCAGGAAGCAGTGGGACGCTGGCTGGTGGGCCGGGAGGGGAGGGCCTGGTGGAGTCATGGGCTACCATGTGCACTGCACCCTACTGGTCACTGGGAGTCCTGGAGAGTCCCAGCAGGTGGGTAGGGGGCTCGGCTTTATGGTTGGCTGTGCCGTGGAGGGTGGATTTGACAGGGCAGAGACCAGTCAAGAAGATGCCAAGCTCCAGGGACAGATGATAAAGACCTGAATCAGGGCAGGAACCAGTGGTAAGGAGAGAAGAAATGGATTTGAGAAAGATTGAGGACATAAAATCAGAAATGTGCAGATGTCTGAGAGGAGGAGATGGAGTGGGAGAGAGGGAGCAGACAAGAAGTTCTGGCCAGAGGTGGTGGCTCAAGCCTATGATCCTAGCACTTTGGGAGGCCAAGGCGGGAGGATCGCTTGAGCCCAGGGTTTTGAGACCAGCTTGGGCAATATAGTGAGACCTTTTCTCTACAAAACTTAAAAAAAATTAGCAGGGTTTGGTGGTACATGCCTGTGGTTCTAGCTACTTGGGAGGCTGAGTGGAGAGGATCGCTTGAGCCTGGGAGATGGAGGCTGCAGTGAGCTGTGTTCCCACCACTGCATTCAAGCCTGAGAGACAGAGTGAAACTGTCTCCGAAAACAAAAACAAAACAAAAAAAAAATTGAGAAGTGTCCCCAGTCTAGATGGAGAGCTCAGGAGAGGGTTTACAGTTTCTGTGGAGAAAGCTTGAGAGCGAGGCAAGTGCTGGGCATTGCTATGACTTGGTTTCTCCAGGGGCTTGCTTCCTCCTTACCCTTGGAGATAAGCGGCTGTTCTTTCCCTGACCGCCTGGGGAATGGCTCTTGCTCTGTAATTGGAGGGCTGTCTTCTGCACTGGATTCTCTGCTGTGGCCTGCAGCTCTGGGGATGGCAGACAACAGACATTCTTTTTGGAGAGAAGAGTCACTTGTGGATTGGAGTATTTCCGTCATTGGAGGGACGTACGGACACAGGGACAGAACTCTTCTGGGTTTTCTCCCTTGGCTAACAGGACACCTAAGATCCCCTCTTTGGTTGACTTCATTCATGGGTAAATGAATGTTTCCAAACTAGAAACAAGAGTAGCCTGGAGTTCTGTCTCCATCATGCTCCTGTTCATTCATTTACAGTCTTGCGGCACTGTTCTGTTTCCCTCACGAGGAGAGGAAAAGGAGTCCTGGGTTTTTAACAATTAGGACACTTGTGTCTAGCTTCAAGCCCTCCCCTCTGGCTGAGTCCCAGGTTCTGAGTCCTGTGAAGCCTCCCTCTTTGTCTGTGCAGCCAGCACCTTTGGCTGGATTCTATTTTAAGGCTGTAAGTGAGGTAATTGGGTATGACAACACAAACACAGCTGTAATTATGGTACCAGCCTCCAAAGCAGAAAAGTCATCCGGCCCTCAAGGGTTGCCAGCACAAATGATACGTGCACGCCTCTGCCGGGCCAGGCCGGAACATCCACCTGCAATGTGGAGTCCACTGTGTATAGCAGGTTCTGCGCCAGATCAAAGAATCATTGGGGCAATTCAGCTCCTCTGTCTATGTAAGGCTTGAATGTGGAGTTGTTGCTGCCAGCCCCGCTAGCCAGACCAGTGATTCAGGAAAGTAAATGCTGGACCACCAATGGACGGGCCAATTGAGCAAAGTGGGCCTGGTCTTTCCTCTGATGCAAACACCAGCTGCTCTGGTGGAGCCTCTGAAGGCGTGTTTAGGTGTCCCTAAAGCATCTGCAATGCAATCGGTTCAGCTTGTGGGCTTTGCATAGACTGAATGCCTGTGTAATCTCCACACCAAATGTAAGTGCTTTGTCTAGGGGAGGACAGGGAGATAAAAAGTGCAGTTTTATTTGACCTGTCCCAAAGCCTTGGATCTTTGTATTTTCAGTTTAAAAATAACCGAGTTACACCCTTTGCTGACAGGTGCTTCTTTGTTTTTTTTGGCGGGGAGGGGTTTGAGGGAGATTGCTAAAACAGGGACACAGTATGGGTAGAGATTTAGATGGAACACATTTGAGATGGTCCCACCCACCTCTCAGGCTTTTAAACTTTACTAATGATGCTACCAATTTCTTCCTCAAAATTACCCCGTTCTCTTCAGATAACAAACATCCACTGGTGTCTACCATGCACAAACCACAGCAGGACAAACATGGTGGTGGCAGTGCCCTCAGAGATTACAGTTTTTTCCTTCATTAGCAAAAGGAACTGCGATCAGTTTCTATAGAGGCCAAACTAGAAGGGCGTGCCAGGGCAGATGTGGAGACTTCCTTATTTGCTAAAGAAGGCAGACAGCAGACCTGGAGAAAAGACGCAAAATGATTTCTTTGAGAAGTCTCTTTGGGTGTGAAAAGCTCTGAGGAGAAGGTGGTGTAATGTACACAGGGAGTCCCAGAGCATTCTGGGAGGGAAGGGCAGGGCATTCACTTCATCAGTCAGGACCTACAAGCTTCCACCACTTTAACAAATAACCCCGAGGTTCCAAGAGCTTACAGCAAGAATCAGTAGAGGTTTATTTCTCATGCATGCAACGTATTCATCCTGGGTTGGCTATGGCTTTCCTCCATGTTGTCCTGATTCTGGGACTTGGGCTAATGCAGCAGCTTCTATATGAAGCACTGCTTGGTCATGATGACAGAGGGAAAAAGGGTCAAGTAAACCACGCTCTGGCTCTCATAATTTCTGCTCAGAAGTGACACACATTCCACATTTCCATCTCCCCTGCCCCCAACCAATTTTAATGGCTAAAGTAAGTCACAGGGCTGTTTCTGAGTCCAGCAGGGCAGGGATGTATACTTCTTCCACAGCATGGAAAGAGGGCATCATTGGTGAACAGGAATACAATCTCCTAGAGGCATGTACACCCTCCCCTGAGATTCGGAACTAGGGACATCTGTTGTGAATGGGCGTCAGGCTGGCTCCAACTGTGGTCAGTGGCAGAGACAGGCAACTGGATTCCCAGAACGAAGTTACTAGGAGGTTTGAGGTGGGTAGACTGATGGATAGATGGACAGGGGGAGCTGATAAATCCAGGCAGGAGACAAGGGAAAAATGGTTCTGGATCCATGAGGTACTTGCTCAACCCCATCCTGATCCAGGTCTCTTGGGGTCTGCTCACCCAGGGGAGTAGCTGAAAGAGTCCTTGTGGAAAGGAGCTTGGATCTTTAGCATAGTTTCTTGACTACTAGCCCTGGAGGGTCACTACTGTGGTTTCCGGGGAGTATTGCCTATCTTGACTACACGCCCAGCTAACAGCCTGCTACTGTTGTTGGCAGAGCTGGATAGGGCTGAATAAGTTTTGATCCCTCTCTGATTTCTCATTTCCTTTGCATTTTTTCTTCCCATTTCCTACCTATCTTACCTACTTACTTACCAAAGGTAAGTATCTTTGGATATATAAAAGCAAAGGAGTTGGAATTTTGTAAAATATAGAATTAAATAAAAATATAGGATGTCCAGCTGTTACCAGCTTTTGAAGGCTCAAACCTTGCATCTGGGACCGGCCTGAAGTATGCTCTTTACACTGCAAACTATAAAGAGGGACATCGCTGTTACATAAACATGGATAAGTCAGAGTTCCTCAAAAAATTAAGACCTTGAAGTCTAGAAGTATAATTTGGAAAAACCCTCAAAATCATAGCAATATTTGCTCAAATGTTAAACATGAGACACAAATAAACCCTCTGTGTTAATTCACTGAGATGTTGGGGATGTTTGTTGCAGCACCCAGCCTGCCCTGACTAATACACTGTGTCTGTGTGTGGTGGGAGTTGGGTCAGAGAGGTGGAGTTGGTGGGGCAGAGGAATGGGAGGTGATTCCAGAAGGAATTTTCCAGAATGGAAAGTTCCCTGGGGTGGGCATCTTGGCTGCTGTCTGGCTGGATTACATAGAGGGAGAGGACATCATGCAGCCTTTAGTGAAGGAGTAGTTGGTGTCTCTGCAAGTTAATCCCACCTTCTTGCCTGAACTCTTGCCAAATGGGATTTGATGAATGGATGTGAACATATGCTGTGATTTGCAGTAAGAGGCTGGTGGGCTTGTGCCCAGAGCCAGTGGGTGCCTGGACTGGGGACTCAGGGGAAATAGTCAGGGAGGAGTTGGAAGCTCCTGTTCCTGCTCCCGGCAGGCTTCGGGAAGACGGGCTAGTTATGCAGAGAATTTCCTGTCTTTGCAGTTCTTCTTGCCAATAACCACAGCTTAGCAAATTTACCTCCTGGTCACTTTTGGTGAATTTTTAAAAAATATCTCAGAAACTCTTTTTAGGTTTGCCTTTAAAATTTAAATCCAGTCTAGGACTGGGTCATTTCGGAATCAGATTTTGGGTAAATAACTGACAACTGGCTTATTTTCATCCGCGATGAAAATGGAAGAAATTCTTTTTCTTTTCCTCTTAATTTAGAAACGCCAGGGAAAGAATTTGTTCTTGAAAGAACAAGAGGTGGGTGGAGGGCGGGGAGAGGTTAGAAAAAAATACCCTGGTTTTCAGATGACGCCTCCAGAACCCTGGCTGGCTGGGGCTGATTGGGGTGGGTGAGGCTGTCAGGAGCTGGTTCTACATGGTGTTGTCATTTTAAGAAAAGGGCGAGACCAGCTTAGGGAAAGGAAGGGAAAGGAGTCAAGTATAATGACAGACAAGCCCACCCCTGCCTGTTGTGAGGATGAGAGATTGGCAGCTCAGGGACTATCACTGCTCGTTAGGATCCCAGGGAGGAATTTCAGTCCCTACCTTGGTAAAGCTAAGTGGGTGGGATGAAGGAGGTTCGGGTCTTGATGTGAAGGAGCTGGGGAAAATAATGGTGCATTAGGCCAGCTGGAGTGCAGATAAGGTCTTCCTGGGGTATATGTGGGGTAAGGTGAGGAACCAATAGTACCTAAAGGCGGGATACAGGAATCTGAATGGCTTGAGTATAAAGGCTGTTTAGTTGTAACAGCTACATCTGTGTGTCCTCTCCCCCCTCCCCCACCCCCTTTTCTTTATTCTGTGAACTCATAAAGAGCCTTGGAGATTGGCAGACAGAAGACTAAGTAGGAAGAGGGATAGAAGAGGAGGGGAGAGCAAAAGAGAGATCAGGGCTGAGCCAAGAGGGATGAGAGAAGACAGAAAGGGAATGGGATGGAATCTGTGTGCCTCACCGCCCTGCCCATAATATTTTTTTGTTGCAGTCTTAGGTGTGATGAGGGTAGGACTTCAGTGTTTGGATGGTATACATCATTGTCTGAAAAGTGAAATAACAGGCACTAGAACTTAGAGAAATCACTGTTAGATTTATTCTGAGCCACACTTGAAGATGGAAGCCCAGGAACACAGACTCAGTATAGACTAAGAATGTGTCCCTAAGTAGGTTACGGGAGGCACAGTAGAGATACATTTCCTAATGGGGGATAGGCATGTCACAGAAGGTGGGAGAAAGGAGAAGGGAAGCAGTAGTTGAATTCTTGTGATTCTGATTTGGTGACACTGTCCATTGAAGATAAGGTAAATACATGGCGGAGTGGGTAGGAGAAAGGTTAGGTGCCTTAGGGTCTGGTGGAGGGCAACTCTTTGCATCCTGTCTTTGTTCTACAGCTGATAAACAGGTTTATAACCAGTACCTGTCAGTGAAGTGTGTAACAAACTCCAGTTACACATCAAGAAGTCAACTTTAGTTTACAGGCCTAGGTTTTATTACCTACATGTCTGACTACAGCCATCGTGGGCCATTGTGCAAATTTTCTTCTGAATTTTCCTTTTTTAGATACCATGCAAGATGTTAGGTACTACAATAGTGGTAATTCTGACTTTTGGGAGTTCAGTCTTTGTGGCTGAATGAATATGTGTTGAATAAATCTTAAGGAAAAGGTTTTTTTTTTTTACATAAGTATATCATTTTAAATGATTGTTTCCAATCTTTTATTTTCATGTACAGGAAGAGTATAAAAGAGCCTTTGTCCGCGTTAAATAGAAGCCTGACGGTGTGATGGGGTGACGGTGTGATGGGGTGACGGTGTGATGGGGTGATGGTGTGATGGGGTGACGGTGTGATGGAGTGATGGTGTGATGGAGTGATGGTGTGATGGAGTGATGGTGTGATGGGGTGACGGTGTGATGGGGTGACGGTGTGATGGAGTGACGGTGTGATGGAGTGACGGTGTGATGGGGTGACGGTGTGATGGAGTGATGGTGTGATGGAGTGATGGTGTGATGGAGTGATGGTGTGATGGAGTGATGGTGTGATGGAGTGTGCACTGCAGTTCAGCTCACCAGGTGTGGAATAGACTCATTAGAGTTAGCATTAGACGAAATGAAAATCTGAATACAATGGGTGGCAGGAATTCACTGCAGGATCTGAAAATTCTGAGAAATGCTTTGGAGGCCTGGTGAATAGTCCATTGTGGGCTTCATTCTTTCCCACCTATCTCAAGAAAGAAACCACCGTTGTTTTCCAGGGAGGAAAAAAGGATTGAAATGCAGTAGCTATATTTATTTATATTCCACCATTTCTTCCGGTCACTCCCAAGTTGCTTCCAGTGCGCAGAACAGGAGAACGTCTTTCATTTGGAAATAGGTGCCATCTGGTGAAGTGATATGAGTATGTTTTTTTGTGCTTGAATAAGTTCTTTAGTCTTTGTCAGTGAATTTATAGATGCAGGGGTTGTTTCTACATGGAAATAACCACTCTCTGTATTACAGTTCAGAGAAAATGTTAGAATTCATGCAAGTAGGTGCTTAACAGCAGCTCTTAGAGAAGACATTGGATTAGAGGATTTCATGTCTGAAAGGATCTTTGAGGTCATGTAATAAATACTTCTTTCTATCTCAACTTCTGGGAGCTTGGGAGGATGACTTTTATTAGAGTTTGTTTGAAGGGGAATTAAAATAGGCACATGTTTTGAGACAAATTAACACAAAATTATCCCTATTCAATTCATACCTTTAGGATAAATATATTACAATAACCAAAACTGAAAATAACCCAAATATCCATCAACAGAAGAATGGATAAAAAGAATGTGGTATATTTATACAGTGAAATCCTACACAGCAATCAAAAAGGACAAATTACTGACACAACGTGGATGAACCCCAAGTACATTATATTGAAGAAAACAATATCAGGTTGATAATAAGAAGTTCAAGAACAGGCAAAACTAATCTATGGTGACGGAAGTAGAAAAAAACCTGGTTATTTCTTGAAGTGGCTATCGACTGAAATAGGGTTCGAGGACACTTTCTGGAATGATGGGAATGTTTTATATCTTCATCTGGGAACATGATTCTTGGGTATGTATGTATATAAAAGTTATTAGGCAGTGTACTTAAAAGATTTGCACATTTCACTTAATATAAATCATATCAACCCTGCTGCCTCCAGAAAAACCCCCAAAATCCCAAGCAATGAAAACATCTACAGTGGGAAATATTTGTCTGATTTGGAACTTTTATTGTTGATAAGTTCAGTGAAGCAAATTTGATAGAAGTTCCCCTTGACTAGCAGTTTAAATAACTTGGGCGTGTTACTTAATGTCTCTGGGTTGTGGGTTTTTTTTTTTTTCTTTTCTTTCCTTCTTTTTTTTTTTTTTTTTTTTTAACAGCAGTTCATTTGTTCATCACACACAGGATCTACTACCTCAGGGGGCACTGGTCCAGCAGGGGAGAGGACACAAACATACTTCATTTGCAGTCCTTGATGCATTTCTGCCAAGACAGAGAGCCCAGTAACACGAAACTCAGTGTCGCTGCCGAGACCAGCCCTGCCCTCGTCTCCAGCCCTGCCATAGTCTCCCTTTTTCTGCCTTTCTGGTTACAGCAGCACCGCAGCAGCCTCTGAAGAGGCCTCTGTTCAGGCCCAGGCAGGAGTGCCTCCCGTCCTGTGGGGACCTGGCATCCCCTGGTCTCTGTAGCTGCTCTTGTCCTCCAGCCACTGGCTCAGAAAAGCTCTTTCTGTTTGGTGACTAAGCCTGAAGCCACGGCGGGGGAAAGAGAGAGAGAGAAAATGAGAATTTGAGGGCACCAGATCCCCACCCAGTCCCCAGAGCCTAAAATACGTGGCTAAGAATCGAAGTTTTTTGTCCTCAGGGAGAGAAATGACGAAGGTCCTCCCTAAGGCAGTCCCAAAGACATATAAAGAGACACTACCCCTCCCCAGCCCAACCCACCAGCCTACACCACAGGAATAGCGCGGTGTCTCCCCACCCCGTCCTTGCCACAGGCCCTCCGAAGGGAGAAAAGTGGCATTTGTGGTTTGGACCTAGTCACAGGAACAGCATCCGGGTAATTTTCCATGTCTTCATTGACTCAAAGGTTTCCTCCGGACACAGGGAGGCAGAACAGTTAAGCAGTTCCTGTTTGCTGATGAGAAAACTCCAAAGACTCAGGGTCCTCGGGCAGGGCAGAGGTCGCGCTTCCCCTTCCTGTGTGAGACTCCAGATCAACACAGGAAACTATTTTATCTCCTTGACCTGGAGTGGAGTAAACAGCCTTTGGTTAAGGCATTCTCTTCTCAGAAGCAGGGTTCAGTGAAAGCATAAATATTGGCCCAAGAAAACCATAGCTTCTTAGGCTAGATTGGATTTAGAGGTCAGAGACTCTAACTCTATTTTATAGATGAGGAAACTTAAGCCAAGTGAGGTGAAGTAACTTGCTTAGGGGCAAAAGCCAATCAATGACACAACTATGAAAAGAACAAAAGTGATCAAGTCAGCCCAAATTCCAGAGATGACCAGATAGAGCTGACTACATATTTTATCCCACTAGACGAGGGTTCTCAACCTCAGCACTGTCGACTTCTGGGGCTAGATAATTCCTTGTTGTGGGGGACCGTCCTATGCACTGCAGGATGTTTAATAGCATCCCTGGCCTCTACCCACTAGAAGCCAGTAGCATCCCTCACCCCAGCTGTGTCAATCAAAAATGTCTACAGACACTGCTAAACGTCCCGGGGCGGGGGTGGGGGCACAAAATTGGTCCTGGTTGAGAGTTGCTGAGACAGAGAGCCCACTCTCTTAGTTCAACACTGAAAGATACATTGAGATGCATTATTATTTGTGGATCTGTCTCATGCATGTCTGCAGTTCTTTGAGGGTCCAGAGAGGGTTTTATTGACCTTTATGTTTCCCGTGTCTTGCATAGTACCTGACATGTGAGAGATGCAATTGATGGGTTTGCATGAATGAACGAATGGACAAACTCACTGGGAGACCCTGGGATGTAAACTTTCACTCACTATTATCCAGTATTATCTAAGCACATTGGCTGGGGGTAGCCTGGCAGGAGATGCGGGAGGATGACTCGACTCATATGGCCTTCTATCTGGGGGACAGGAAGGACTGCTGTTTATCTACTTTGTCATCCACTGTCATGGCACCACAGAAGGCATCTTTTTGAGCTGTATTCCCTGGGCTCCAGGCTTAATTATGTGGTTTCTTTTCATTCTGATAAAACAATAGAAATAGGTACTACATGGTAGGATTTTTTTTTTTTTTTTCCCCACCGGGGATGTAGCCAGCACTTTGGAATGTTAAGCTTCGAGACTCTTACAGTTAGAAGAAAAAGTCCCCCAAACACAACCATTAGCAGCCATGAGAGCCATGGGAGAGTATTGATCATAGAGTCATAGAATTTTGGCATTGGGAAAAGTCACAAGTAAAATATAAAAGGCAACCTCTCTACCACCGAATCCTATCATATTGTTTTTCTTAATCCCAGAAATTTTCACCAATGTTGACTTTAGGGAAATGACTAAATAATTTTGTGTCTGTTTTCCAGAAGATGAAATGCTTCAGAGGGTAGAGTCTTCATTTGTTTAAAAGAAAAAAAAGGTGTCTTCAGAGGACCTTGTATGCTAGATTACAAAATGTAAATTCCTGTGAATCTTGAAAGGGTGGGTGTACTTTGAGCAGAACAAAAATGGAAGAGACTGAGTGAGAGAAAAAAAAATACAAGCTATCAGTTAGATAGATCTTACCAGAGAATCAGTTTAAGAATAAAAGGGGGCCGGGCGCGGTGGCTCAAGCCTGTAATCCCAGCACTTTGGGAGGCCGAGGCAGGCGGACCACAAGGTCAGGAGACCGAGACCATCCTGGCTAACACGGTGAAATCCCGTCTCCACTAAAAATACAAAAAATTAGCCGGGCGAGGTGGCGGACGCCTCTAGTCCCAGCTATTTGGGAGGCTGAGGCAGGAGAATGGCGTGAACCCGGGAGGCGGAGCTTGCAGTGAGCCCAGATCGCGCCACTGCACTCCAGCCTGGGCGACAGAGCGAGACTCCGTCTCAAAAAGAAAGAAAGAGAGAGAGAGAGAGAGAAAAGAAAAAAAGAATGGACTGACTTTTCATGAACTTTACTGGTCGATTAATTCCAATGGACAAATTGTTTGGAAAGAGAACACAGTTAAAACAGCAATCAACACAAAAAAATGAGTAAAGATTTAGCAGTGAGAGGGAAAAATAATTGTGTTAGAAGCACGACTGGGGCGGGACGCGGTGGCTCACGCCTGTAATCCCAGCACTATGGGAGGCTGGGGCGGGCAGATTACAAGGTCAGGAGTTCGAGACCAACCTGGCCAATATGGTGAAACCCCCTCTCTACTAAAAATACAAAAATTAGCCGGGCGTGGTGGTGCTCGCCTGTAGTCCTGGCTACTTGCCAGACTGAGGCAGAAGAATCCCTTGAACCCGGGAGGCAGAGGTTGCAGTGAGCCAAGATCATGCCACTGCACTCCAGCCTGGGCAACACAGTGAGACTCCGTCTAAAATAAGAAAAAGAAAAAAGAAGCACGACTGGGTGGTCTTGGGCTCGTGTTACTTTAAAAGTGAATTTTACCAAGTGCATAAAGGACTCAGCGTAAAGCCCACATGTTGGCCTTTACTGCGTCAGAATTCATGTGATTTCTTTTCAGCCTAAATTCTGATAAGTGACTACTTATCAGGGATAATGAGTGTTAATATTGACTGGTTGCTCCTGGTGAAGTAGGAGATAAACCATGGCCGGGGGAGGACCAGAAGACTTGGGGTCCCAACTGCAGTGAGGGTCTCCAAGCAGAACCCATCTTCTGAACGGGAGGGCAAGGCTGGGAAGGTAGAGCAGTGTTAGATGCTTTAGGAAGAGCTGGGAAGCAGTTTGCCATGGGGATCCCCATGAGAGAAGGAGCTGGGGCAGGAGTGGGACCCCTGGGTGGCCTGGGACTGAGCAGGCCTGGGCAGCACCATGGTTGGGGAGCCAGGGGGTGCACGGACTCAGAGAATTTAGAGCAGGGAGGAATTTGGCGTAAACGTGCAATTTTCAGATGAGGCTGAGACAGATGGGTGTTTTCCATAAGCTTCTCTCTATGCAAGTGGGAGACCGCTCTCAAAAACGTCACTATCTTCTGTGGAAAAAACGGTGCCTGTTTAAGAGCATAAAAAGAATGTATTGATTTTTCAGGTGTTCAGTGTGACCTTAGGCAAGAAGGTCTGAAGCAGCCAGACAGGAGGTGACTCCAGGCAGGTGAAGTTTCTCTCTGATGCTGTTCAATGCTAAACGCAGATCTATATCATTCCTGTGTGTTTACGGTATGGACCCCTCCAAATCATCATCTGTAACAAAGGAATTCTGCTGCACTTCAGGTGACCAGTATGGGACCGAGTGGGGGCAGAGCCAGCTATTGGGGAGGAATGGAGATTGGGCAGAAATATGATGTGATAGTGTTGCCAGATTTAGCACATAAAAATACAGGACACTCAGTTAAATTAAAATTTCAAATGAACAATGAATGACTGCTTAGTATAAGTATATCCCAAATATTGCATGGGATATACTTATATACTGAAAAATTATTACTGTTCATCTGAAATTCAGATTTAACTGGGCATTCTGTGTTTTATCTGGTAATTCCTTCTCGAGACTCTCAAAGAAGCCAACATGCTGAAACCCCGTCTCTACTAAAAATACAAAAATTAACTGGGCACAGTGGTGTGGTGCCTGTAGTCCTAGCTACTTGGGAGGCTGAGGCAGGAGAAGTGCTGAACCTGGGAGGCTGAGGTTGCAGTGAACTGAGATGGTGACACTGTACTCCAGCCTGACGACAGAGCAAGACTCCATCTCAAAAAAAAAAAAAAAAAAAAAGCCCGAATCCTTGATGATGGTAGTGAGTAGTGAGGTTGATGGTGTTGAGCTGCCATATTTCTTTTTTGTTTTCTTTTCTTTTCCTTTCCTTCCTTCCTTCCTTCCTTCCTTCCTTCCTTCTTTCTTTTCTTTTCTTTTCTTTTCTTTTCTTTTCTTTTCTTTTCTTTTCTTTTCTTTTCTTTTTTGGAGATAGCATCTTGTTCTGTTGCCCAGGATGAAGTGCAGTGTGGTGCAATCATGGCTCAATGAGGCCTCAACCTCCCGAACTCAAGTGATCCTCCCACCTCAGCCTCCTGAGTAGCTGAAATTATAGGCGTGCGCCACCACGCCTGGCTATTTTTTTGTAGAGACGAGGTCTCACCATGTTGCCTAGGCTGGTCTCAAGCTCCTGGGCTCAAGTGATCCTCCTGCCTCGGCCTCCCAAAGTGCTGGTGTTATAGGTGTGAGCCACCATGCCCAGCCTTCTGCCTTATTTCAAATGGAGATACCTGCCCAAGCCTGCTTCTCTCACACCTTTTCTCATCTGTCTGCAGTTTCTTGAAGAGTCAGGAAATCCTGTTGCCTTTAAGAAGCCCAGGCAGCAAAGGAAGGAGAGAGAAGTTTCATAGGTCATTGCTGTAAGAAATTTCGTTCTCCTGTTCCCTATTGTCTTGCTCCAGCAAGAGGAGCAGTACCCTCTTTAAGGATTTGAGGACAGAAGGCAATTCAGGTAGATAAAGCCGGCACACACTGTAGCTCGTGTCCTGGGGAGATAATGGCTCTGAACCTGCTAAAATAAATGGTCTGCTTTGTTCTTGAATAATAATCAGTTGGCAGCTTTGTTCTGTCTTTCCAGCAGCTGGATGAGATTTTGATTTCAGAGGAAAAAGAGTGACCTAGGGCTGAGCATACTGGACAGAGGGAGAAAGGAAATTTACAACAGCCTCCCATGTGTGGTGAGAGAGTTCCTTGCTGTGAAGTACTGCCTGCCCCACCAGCTGTTGTAATGCCTAAAGTTCTGCCATTAAGTCTTAAGGTTAATGACCTTCTCATTTATTTATTTATTTATTTATTTATGAGACGGAGTCTTGCTGTTGCCCAGGCTGCAGTGCAGTGGTGTGATCTCTGCTCACTGCAACCTCCGCCTCCCAGATTCAAGCGATTCTCCTGCCTCAGCTTCCCGAGTAGCTGGGATTACAGGCGTGTGCCACCACGCTTGGCTACTTTTTTTGTATTTTTAGTAGAGACGGGGTTTTACCATGTTAGCCAGATGGTCTAGATCTCCTGAGCTCGTGATCCGCCCACCTTGGGCTCCCAAAATGCTGGGGATTACAGGCTTGAGCAACTGTGCCCGGTCCCTGACCTTCTCTTTAAAAAAAAAAAAAAAAAAAGAGCAAATATTCTGGAGAAACACAGCATATTATTATCCTTTTAGAATAAAATTGTTCGTTGGAGTTTTTCTAACCCCACATTTGGCTGAAGGCAGAGTCTTGAAGTTATTGGATCCTAGGACAGGTAATTTTTATAGGTGCTGAGTGACCGAGAGATGGATCACATAGAGAGAGAATATAAGGGAAGCCCAGAAATAGAAGGATCTGGATAGTTCAGGAAAATGGAAGAAGTGGGAGACTGGCTGGAGCCGCTCATGCAATTTTCCATGGAGAATGAATCGTGTTGTCTCTGTCCTCCTAGAAGGTCTCTGAGTCCCAGCGTTTCCCCTCTGCTGCATTTGTCCAGCTGACTGAATGCTTCTAATTCAGGTAACAGCAGAATTTGGAGCATGATGAAACTAGTTGCAAAATTCTCTAGATCATGGCATGAATAAAGCTTACAGGTTGCAGGACCATAGCCTGTTGCCAACTGTCCTTGAAATGTGTCCTCTAGGTTTTAAAAGGCAAAGGATGTGCAGCTTTCCCCCTCCATGTGACAAAAGTACCTGATTCAGTGACAATAAGGATTTTAGAATCAGAAAACCAGGAGGCAAGCCCTACTTTCTCTCCTTGTCAAGTGGAATGGCATCCAACAAGCACGATTGTTTCCTGCTCTACAAGACAGGAGTAAAAATCCCGGATTATCTCTTTCATAGGGAGGTCAGGCTGGGCTTTACCCAGTTGTCAATAAGTAGAGTTTGCCGATTGTGACCACAGCTGTGGATGGAGAGTGTCAATTTCCTAATGAAAGGGCAGCCTATTCGGTGGCTCTGCCTCTGTTGTCCCTGGTGAGGGCAGTGGTCTCTAAAGCAACGCTTTGAATGTAAGAGCTGCTAATCAAAGAACAAGTGGCATAAATTAGTCCAAATGAACAAACCGTGAAGGCCTTCTCATCTCTACTTCAGCTTATCCCAGGACGTGGGATACTGTGGTCCAGCCAGGCTGTTCACAGGGATTATCCGTTCTGGGACATAACATATCACTAAGTGTGCCCGAGGGCATGGGATGGGTACCAGTTAGTCAAGGTTTCATTACATAAGCCCCTTCTGCAGGAAAGGACATGAGAACTTGGACATCATTGTTTGTCTCTAGCACTGATCTTCCTAGAAACTCTTCTTTGCTACTAGAAAGTATTTTTTCATTTTCTGGTTAAAAAATAAAAATTACTAGTGTAAAATATCATTGGCTATCTCCAAAATGACCAAATGAAGGCAACTAACTAGAGGACTCGGGTAAATTTGGTGGATTTGGGTATCCTATGCATTGATACGGGGGATATAAATGGACAGAAAAAATGATGGGTAATATTCATTGAAAGCCTCTGTGTGCCAGACCCTGCATGGAGTGGCTACACATACTACTGCATTTAATTCTCATAACAACCCCCTGGGGTAAGTACTATTATTACACCCACTTTACAGATGAGGAAACTGAGGTTCAGGGAAGTCAAGGAACATTCCTATGCAGTTAGGAAGTAGCAGGGCTGAGACTGAAAACTAGCCCTATTTGATTCCAAAGCTCATCCTCTTAACCCCCACACAATTATTTACCTCTTTACCTTGTCTTCTCATCTTGTAATTTCCAATCAGTCTTACCAGAAAACGTATCCTTCTTGCCCTTGAATTACCCATGTTTCCTTTCTGCTCTTGGGCAACCCTGTGTTAAACTCCAGAGCGAGCCTCTGCCACAGTGGAAGGAGATTGGCATTTGGTGTTGAGCTGTGGCCCACGCAGGCTTGTGAGCAGACTGGGCACCCTCTTTGGCAATGACTAAGGGTGCTGCAGATGCCCCTGCTATCTTTAGGGTGGGGACATGGAGGGCAGAGCTTAAAGGGCCAGGGATGAGATGCCCTGTCACCATGAGGCTCTTCCTGAAGCTGGCAGGGGTCCTGCCCCACAATGTCAGAGCTGTCCCCTCAGCCCCAACTCCACAGGTCATCCAGGGGCAGAGCTGAAGTTTCTGTTCTCATTTTCCCCTTCCTCAAAGTGGGCATAATGATGTGATACCAAGGGACAAAAGGATAAGGAAATGTATTTTGCCAGTTGTTTCAAAAACCGCAGAATCCAGCCCGTGCTTCGTCCGTGCAAGCCCTCTTGTAGAGGCACTCCTGGCTGCCACTCCTCATCTTTCTCAAAACAGCGCCACATCTCTGGGAGGCCATTGAAGAACAAGGCTGGCTTAAAGCGCCCTCCCTCTGTGCATTCTGCTGTTTGCATGCATTATTAGTTGAAGAATGCCATTAGTGCATTTAGACCAATTTACTTGTCATTCTCCCTCTGCCTAGACTGGAGGCTCTCTCTGGGTCAGGACTACCTCAGTATCAGCCCTTAACAAATACTTTGTGCATTTTGATGATCTGAGCCATTAAACTGAATTGAAGAAAAAAATCAACATCCACTTCTAAGGGTGGCAGTGGCTATTGTATTTTGGCTGTTTGTTTTAAATACCCAACTCTTCCACCTTTTAAGCAGACCTGTTCTTCGGAAATTTTAGACGTCTTCGGAAGTTTCCTTGCCTCATTCAGATTACTGGGTCATGATTTAGTGTTCCAGGGAATTCCAGGGAAAAAAATTCATTTTGCTTCTGTAACCCCTAATGTCCACTGCTCTGATAAAGGATCCCAGCTGTGACAAGGAGATTATTTACTTGAAACTAATGAGCAGAGCTAATTACTGCAGTGGACTTGGGCAGGGACAGAGTGGGACAGAGTGTACCAGAGCAGGCTGCTGGCAACCGTTCCAACCCTCCAGTTGGCAGCTGAGCCAGGAGCCCCCAGACATGTCAGCGCCTTTTAGTCTTGCAATTGCCTGTTCAATAGCAAACAGATTTTAAGATCATGGTTTGGGGCTCAATTGTCTGACAGGAGCCAAGAATGAATTTCTGCGGCTTGTTCTTTTCCTCACTGGTTCCAATTTTTGTAAAATATTATAAGAATTAAAGTCTGACTTTTTTGAGGGTGTGGGATTTGGGATCCACCCCTCCCTTCCACGGCTTCATTCCTCACAACTCCTACCATGGTTCCTCTCCTCGAGAGAGAGCAGGACACCTCTTTCTCACCGCCACCCCGCCCCCCCCCAACACACATACAAATGCCTGGTTCTTAGGGCTGAGGCTTCTCTGGGCTAGAATATTCTCTCTGCCTGGAGTCTGAGCCACGTAAGCTCAAGCTCACCTGCCAACAAGTTGTGCCACTGACCCCACCTCATGATGTTTATGCCTTTATTTGGCATTCTGAGCTGTGTTTGTACCAGATTCCAAATCGCATTATATCCCAGGTAACAAACCTGCCCACTTACCCCGTGAATCTAAAAATAAAAGTGAAAAAAATCTCATTATAATTAACTATGTGGGACATCCAAATTCTTTCCTGTTGTGGAATTTTGTTAAACTGGGACATGAGAGGAAGCCATAGTGGTATGAGGTGAAAATGAAGAGTTCATGTGCTATAAAGTGCCGAGTTCAGCACCTGGCACCAGTTATGTACCTTTTTTAGACATTTAATTTCAGTACGCCTCTTTAGAGCATAGACCGTGAAGCCCAGTCCTGTTTTCTATGCTGTATGAGACACACACACACATGCATTAACCATGATCTGTGCTCTCAAAGGCTCTGCTTTGCAGTGGGGAGTGGCAAGACACACAGGCATGGAAGGTAGGAGCAGTTCTAAGATGATGCAGGGGCTGCAGGAGAGAGACGGTGTAAAGAGAGGGCGAAGGAGTGCTGGGATTCAGTGAGCAAAGGCCAGCTATGGGTGGCGTGAGCTGGAAGAGGCTTAATGGGGAAGAATGGTTGAAAAATATAGACTCTGTTTTGCCAGAGACCATTGGAGAAGGGACTCTGGGCATGAGAAAGGGTGTGTGGAAGCCCAGAGACAGTTACTATGGCAACAAAGGATGCCAGGACCACTGAGGTGCAGGGTCTGATGGGCATTGGTAAGGTCTGTAGGAGATGAGGGGATGATGGCACCTGGGGATGCGTCATTAGAGAAGCTCTCAGGGGCCTGAGGAAGGATGACTTCATGAGAGGGGTTAGCAGATGGCCAGCATTTTGATATCCGCGTAAGGAAAACATTGGTTTTCCTTGAAAGTATGGTGTAAGAAGCATCTCCCAGCTTAATCTAGAAGCAGGCAGAGGAAGGGAGCCTCTGTGTTGGAGAAACGTGGCCAAAGTGCACCCTGGAAAATGGCAGGCAGCTAAGGTGACAGTGGAAGAAAGAGGTGAAAATGGCCCACAGCAAAGGCAAGTTAGCACCAAGAATTGGAGTTTCACAGAACAAACCACAGGGGTTGTTGCCAGAAGCTGTGGTGCAAACAAAAGTGGGCACCTAGTTTTTGTTTGTTTGTTTGTACTGAATTAGTAAACACACTCTGTGCTTTGAATCCTTAAGGACAAATAAGGTATTGTCATGGATCTAAGTTCTTGAATTTTTTCAAAAAAATTTAGAGATTTTTATTTCATACAATTGAGTCAAGTGATAGGTCAAAATAAGGGGAAAAAGTTGAGGAATCAGTACAAAAATATGACTCCTATATATTTTAAATATTTTAACTTAAAACATCAAATGTGCATTTATCTACTAATATTTTAATATTGAGTCTAGGCTTTTTCTTTGACCACAGGTATGCTGGTTTGAGCTCCTTCTCTTCTTTCTTGTATGAGCCACATTAATAATGGATCCAATAATGGCCACAAATAAATCCTTTGCAACTCCTCACGTTGAGAGGTGGAGTCCAATTTTTCTTTGCTTGAATCTGTGCTGGCTTTTTTCTTGACCAGTAAAATGCAGTGGAAGTGGCGTTCTGAAATTTCCATGACTGGGGTTGAAACTCTCCACTGGGTTCCTTGGAATCCTTGCTGAGAACCCTGAATGACCATACAAGAAGTTTACTACTTAGAGTTCACATGCTTAAAAGGTTACATATTGGTGTCAGCTGAGCTCAGCCTCTCAGCCATCCCCATCAAGGCATCAAGGTGCAAGACATGAGTGAGGCCATCTTGGGTCCTCCAGCTTAGCCCATCCACTATCAAATGACCTTTGTTGATACCATATGGAGCAGAAAAATTGAATGGCTGAGCCCTGTGTGAATTCCTAATTCACAAAATCGTGAGATATAATAAAATGGTAGTTTTATTATATTCATATATGTTTATCCTTAACATTGATTTTAA
Organism: Mandrillus leucophaeus; assembly: GCF_000951045.1. Lineage (NCBI taxonomy): Eukaryota > Metazoa > Chordata > Mammalia > Primates > Cercopithecidae > Mandrillus > Mandrillus leucophaeus. The sequence goes on along the minus strand of NW_012106686.1, from coordinate 887,732 downwards.
GCTACCAATGTTTAGAATAATTTGCTGTGTCACAGATGCCTGGAACTTTGTTGTAGAGAAGGCTGGGCACATGTTAACAGAGCTGAGGGAGACCTAGAGATTAGTTATTTCAACTCCCTGATTTGCACATAATAATTCTGAATATTGTCTGAGGCTTCCAGAAACAGACCACAAAATGCAGCAATCACATAGAAGGTGCTGGAGCTTCCTTACTTCAGCTTTACCTCCCCTGCCCTTGACGGTGAAGGATCTCTTGTGTTTATCTTTCCTGGATAACCGCACTGGAAATGTGCCCATAAGCAGAGTAAGATGTATGAATGGTCAACCATGTCATCTTGTCCATATGAAGTTGTTCCAAATACCTATTTTTTAGCGACAGTGTCTGTCTATCTCCCAGATCGACAGAGAGCTAGCTCTCTGAGGTCTAGGACTGCATTTTCTGTTTGTCTGGCTTCACTCCTCTTTCCATTCCTTCTAGAGGGCCTACTACGGAGGGGGTCCCTCTACCCCACTGGGGGCAGCATCCCAGCCTAAACAAGGAGATTCTTAGTCTATACACTCATAGACAATCCCATGACAAATCCGGTTCCATAGGCCTGTGACCAGTGAAGTCACACAGGGCCCCATACACAGAACCCTGTACTCAATTTAGTGTTCTGCTATTGCCGTCTTAAAATTCTTAATACATTTTGAACAAGCAGCCCTGGCTTTTCATTTTGTACCGGGCCCTGAACATTAAGTAGTTGGTCCTGTTGGTGACTCATACTCATATGGCGGGACCAGGAGCCTCAGCTATTTCATTAGTTCAGCCTGTACTATCTCACTGGGGACCAGGTGGAAAGGCTGCGTCAGCAAGGAAGGACAAACCACATGAAAACTGAATACTGTATTCATGTTTCCCTCTGTCTGACAGATCCCCTCAAAGACCTTAGGAACAGATACCCCCAACCCCTGTAATTAACAACAAGCCCTAGTCCTCTGGTAGAATTAACCAGGTGTGAGGGATGCGAGGCTGGGAACGGGGCTGGAGACAGTGTCCTGTAGCTCAGGCCTAAAACAACAGAACCTAGAATGTGCTGACTCTCAGCTCTTCTTCCCTAGGAACCAAGCTGAGGAAGCTCCTTCTCCACCAGCTGAGTTTTTTCAACTCGGGGAGATAGGAGGGGACAGGGAGGAGCAGGGGTGTCAGGCACGCAAAGCTTCTAGAATAGGCCAGGGAGGAAATGAAGAGCTAGGACCCCAACTAGAGCCTTGAAAGTGTAGGAAGCTTGGCTGGACTGAAGGGGGCCCGCAGCCTCTCCTGCAGCAAACGTGAATCCCACGCCTCATAACAAATCATTGCACACGTGCTCATCATTTTTAGCGCTCTCCTCTGCCTGCCATTGACTTGCCCTTTTGCATATCTGCCCCCCGTCCAAACACAGCTGTCTCTTTTTTGTCTACCAGCTGTGTCTCAAAAAATCAGAAAGGCTGGGTTAGAGGCCTAGCTGATGTTTCTTTGCCTTTTCTCTGTCTCTTTATTGTCTGAGAACCATGATACTCAAAGTGTGGTCCCTGAACTAGCAGCACCAGCATCACCTGGGAAATTGTCAGAAATGCTGATTCTTGAAGCTCTTGAATCAGAAACTCTAGGGTGTGGCCGGAAATCTGAATTTTTAACAAGCCCACCAGGTGAGGCTAATGATCACTCCAGTTGGAGAACCACTCTCTTTGAAACATACGACAGCAATAAGGCCCTTTACCAGCCCCCAAAATTTCAGAGTTGACACCTGTGTGATGGATGAGGTCTTATTTTTGAAAAGGAAAGAAACAGTAACTTTCAGGTACAACACCCCTCATCCACGCACACACAAAAGTACACACAAAGTGGAGGAATGCCTGGCTCCTCCTTCCTCCTCTGTTTACCATCTGTTAGCCATGCTTTGAGTTGTTTGAACAAGAGAATCAGTGTCAGAATAAACTTGCTTGTAGGGTGTCTGGAAGGCAGGTGCGGCCTGCCACTTCTAATGCAAGCTGAGAACAAACACGGCGTACTGAGCCCAAATCGGCCTTCTGCTGCTAAAGACAGAGGTAGAATTTATGTTTTGCTGGGATGATGCCCCCTAATGTGCCCCCTAAGGCCTTACCTTGGGGCCTTAATTAGAAGCAGCAGTGGCCCTCGGGCCTGCTGAGCTTCTCTTTGATGTGATTGCACAAAAGAGCTGAGATGGAAAACTAGACCTTTTTGTTATTTCACACATTCTAAAAAGCTTTTTCGTAAAAGCCCCTTTCTTGTTTCTTATTTGTTGTCACATGCATCAGGATAATTTTAAAAAGATTTATACAGGATAAACAATTGGCAAAATCTGTCTTTCCCTTGTTTGTTCTAGTAGTATCAGGTTCAATTTATGTTATCTCTGCCCCTCCTCCTTGTCCTCGCAAAAGCCCTCCCATCGGCAGCCACCTCCCATTTAGTTACCACCGCCTCCCAGTGGGTCCCTTTTCCTTTTCCTTGGGTCTTTCTAGAGCTATCCTAGTGTTTAGTGTTGGAAGCTTGAACATTTAAAAATATATTCAATGTGAAACTGAAAAATAGCCACTTAAAATGTGGGTGTTTTAATTGCATATTTGCACCCCTCTGGATTGACCTGATAAAGCTAAAAAGCTGTGCAGATGTAGTTGGCTTGCTTTATATGCATAGAAGCAATGGAGGACACGCCACAGGCTGTTAGACACCACCAGTAACCTGGATGAATGCGTAATAAGGCGGAGGAAAGAGATGTGACTATGTTCCTGGCTCTACCACGTGTGTTGTGTAAATAAATTCATGAGCTCAGCCCAGTGGAGTTCTTGGCTCAAAGCAAGTCCTAATTAACTGTGTACTGTGTGGCACTTCCTGCATAGCAGAGTAGCCTTACCCTTGGTTAACAGGAAACTCATAAGAACTGATGTTTTCTGACATATCAAGGGGGTCTTGCACCTGGACCTGTGGAGCTGTGTTGATCAGAAAGATAACTCTCATTGTTCTCTATCTTGACTTCTCTGGGCTTTCAAATGGTGGCTTATTCTTGTTTGTTTGTTTCTGAGACAGAGTCTCACTCTGTCCCTGAGGCTGGAGTGCAGTGGCACAATCTCGGCTCACTGCAACCTCTGCCTTCTGGGTACACGCGATTCTCGTGCATCAGCCTCCCTAGTAGCTGGGATTACAGGTGTGTGCTACCACGCCTGGCTAATTTTTTTGATTTTTAGTAGAGACAGGGTTTTGCCATGTTGGCCAGGCTGGTCTCGAACTCCTGGCCTCAAGTGATCTGCCCTCCTTGGCCTCCCAAAGTGCTGGGATTACAGGCATGAGCCACTTCGCCCAGACTTGTTTGTTTTTAAAATTCATTTAACTTCCTTTAAGCATAAAAGGGAATTTATTGGAAGAGTCCTGGAGTAGCACACAAAACTCAAGGCCAAGAACTACAGCCGGAGCTACATGAAGGCCTGGAACCAGGAAGTGAGTGCAAAACCTTCAAAAACCTATTCCAGAGGTTATTTCATCCTCACTTTTCTCTCTCTCTCACTTGGTCACCTGGACTCTGCTTCTTTTTTCATATTTGATCTCTGCTGCTTTTTCTCTGTAGACCAGCTTTCACTTCCTTGGCATGAGCAGGGACAAACATGGCGGCCACAAAATGGTAGACTTTGCTGCCTACTTTGAGGGGGAGCCTTGAGGATGTTCCAGCACCCAATAGTTGGTGGAGAAGCTGAGAAGACTAGGTTAGGAAAGTTGTGACATAGAATGTGGCCAGGCCAGAGTCATGTGGTACCATTCTTGCTGTGGTTCATTTCAGCAGACAGGGATTTGGCTGTTAAGAAAAATTATCTGGCCGGGCGCGGTGGCTCACGCCTGTAATCCCAGCACTTTGGGAGGCCGAGGCGGGTGAATCATAAGGTCAGGAGATCGAGACCATCCTGCCTAACACGGTGAAACCCCGTCTCTACTAAAAATACAAAAAAGATTAGCCAGGCATGTTGGCAGGTGCCTGTAGTCCCAGCTACTCGGGAGGCTGAGGCAGGAGAATGGCACGAACCTGGGAGGCGGAGCTTGCAGTGAGCGAAGATTGCGCCACCACACTACAGCCTGGGCGACAGAATGAGACTCTGTCTCAAAAAAAAACAAAAAAAAAAAAAAAAGAAAAATTATCTCAGAGTTGGACAAAAGGCAAAAGAAGGGCTTTGTTTCTTTCAATGTCATGTTGGAGTGGTGTTTAATCCCTTTAGGGCTTTTTTTTTTTTTTTGAGATTGCTGTGGCCCAGGCTGGAGTGCAG